>NW_024354875.1:43244103-43547651 GCF_902729225.1 Pteropus medius
TTTTAAGTTAGTATCTGGAGATTGGGGAGTGAGGAGCATAGCAAATCATCTTCTCGAAAAGCAATGATAAAACTGGATAATACTACTGAAGACATTTCAGAAACTTGGAAACTGACTATGGGCAGAGAACACATTGAAAAGTATTTCTTTAGCAAGGACTGTTAAATCTCTGGTACGAATGGTGAGAGTCTATGCTGTATTAACTAGGGCTGCTTCCAGTTCACCTTCCTAGTTCCAGAGTGGGGCAAGCCATGAAAAAGAGAAGCTTAGCCACTGAAGGGGGCTGACTTGATTTGGAGAGGAGAGTGGAAAACTCCATGCCCTCAATTATTATTAGAAATAGTCAGCAAATAAACAGGAAAGTCTAATGATGCAGCTGGCCTGAAGTTGTGCTCCTTGTTGAGATAAGCAAGAAACCAACAGACTGGTGAGAAATTTAACAGAAAGACAAAGGGAATGAGGTAGCCACAGTGGGTCTTGGTAAACTCCCGCATATCCCTGGTGATCTGGAAAAAGGCCTGCCCACCCAAAGCTGCCTGCATGCTCAGGAATTCACAAACCCCTGAATAAATTTGAGGACTTCAGCTGAGATGTAAAAGCTGTAAAAGGTTTGTAAACAATGTGCTTTGTGTAGTGGGTTGAATAGAGTCCTCGCAAAGGATAAATTCAAGGACGCAAAGGACGCCTGAGAATGTAACCTTACTTGGAAATAGGATCTTTGCAGCTGTAATTAAGTTACAGTTCTTGAGACAAGGAATCTTGGATTTAGGGTGGGCCTTAAATCAATGACTGGTGTCTTTATAAGAGAAGGGAGAAAGATATATAAGGCACACAAAGGAGAAATATGGAAGAGGAGGTCATGTGAAGATGAAAGAAGAGATCAGTGACGCATGTACAAGCCAAGGAGCACCAAGTGTTGCCGGCACCTACCACAAGCTGGGAATAGAGCATGAAACAAATTCTCCCTCTCAGCCTTCAGAAGGAACCAACTCTGCTGACATCTTGATTTCAGATGTCCAATCTGCAGAACTGTGAGAGAATAATTTCTATTGTTCTGAGCCACCAAGTTTGTGGTCATTTGTTACAGCAGCTCTAAGAAACTAATACACTTGGTGTTGGGAATATACAGATGAGTATGTTAACTTCCCACAGTGGAAAGAGAGAGTGTAGGGCTCAGAGAGACCTGCCATGTTTGACTTCTGGCTCCACCAATTACCAGGTGGTGATCATGAACATTCGACCTCTGTGAATGTAGTTTTCTTTTCTGTAAAATGAGTTTCCTTGCAGAAGCCTTCCCCAAATCCAGGCTGTAATAAACTCTTATTCTCTAGGCCAACTTTCCCTTTATCTCTGCATTTAGACCCTTCTGTTGAATTATTTTTGCACATACTTGATTCTATCAGACTGAATTCTCTAAGGGCAGATACTATGCTATATTTACCTTAATGGTCGCAGTATCTATAACATAGTAGACATAACCAATCCATGCTTATAAAGTTGATGTGATGTGAGGGGTAAGTATGGTTCTTGGTAGCAGTGGTACCTACGAATATAATTTATAGCTTTAAGGTTTGTATTCCTCCTTTTCATTTTTAGCTACACATCTGTACATCCCTCAGGAAAAAAGACAGAGTTTGAACTGTTCTTTGAGCATTGTGTAGTCCTTGGGCTGGTGGAGAGGTTCTGGGAGGATGCTCTAGATGAAGGAAACTGTAGGAAATGGTTTGCTTACAGGATGCTAGGTTTGCTTACAGGATGCTAGGACCCTACCTGCCTGGAGGGGAAGCTTTGCTTCTGAATAAAAAGACACCAAATATACTCTTAGCTGTACTGTAAGTTCCCTCTCCCTTAAAGCATGGTATGCCAACTTCACAGTATAAGATCCATGTTTGTGTACAGATGCTTCATGCTTGTTGAACTCAGTTCATATGCATGCCCTTATGATGTGTTTGTGGCGTAGGGTCATATGTGGTAAAGCTAAATGGGATCACAGCTCTCAGATACAGACCAGCTGTCCGAATCTGGCATTATCTCTAGTTATAAATAGTGACTGGGCACAGAATCAACCAGCAAAATTAAGGGGTAGAAGGCTTAGATATTTGGGGAAAAGAAAGAAAGAGTGCCAAGAAACCCAAGTGTTACAAATTAACCTGCCAGGAGTAAGAGTAGTAGAAAGCTTTAGGTAACTGCAATTGATGGCATATATATCATGCTAAAATGGGCTTCTACGCTATTATGAGATTCTTGAGGTTAGTTTAAATGCAGTATAGTGATTATTTTCAGTCACTTCTAGAGGGACTTTATGTAGACACAGATGTGTTTCTTTAAGTTTCTCAAATATATTACTTATTATGGACAGGAATTTATTTATCTGTCTGTTTGTCCAGCTAGCTGGCTGGCTGGCTTCCCTGGGTCTGGACCCCTTCCTGTATTGGGGGAAATCCTGCAGCGGAGCTTGCTTTCCATGATAGAAGCTGAAAGTGATGCATGTTCCTCACCCTGCCTTGCATCTAGGCGTAGGTACAGGGCTTCACTTCTACCGTTCTTTGAATCTTGAAGCAAATAACCTAGGCCAGTAGAAAATCCAGCCCAGGTGATGGCAGCAGGTGTGGCAAAAACATGCAGGGTCAAGAGTGCAGTGGCTGCAGTAGTGGTGATGCTGCCAATCCGGTCTGTGACCTCATTTTTGTTTTGGTCCTGGCTACTGCCTATAGCTTCCCTTGTTCCTGTCTATTTTCCTAGGCTGTTTCTCCATATTTTCTGGTAATTCTGGAAACTATACTGAAATCTTTTAAATAATTTTTTTCCTTCTTAAATCAGCCAAAGTCTTTTGTTACTTGCTACTAAGAATTGATTGATAGAGTGCCTCTCTCAGTTCCACCCAGAAAATGGAAAGCCAAATTGTGTTTAGTAGTATAGTGAGCCATCTCATGGATTTTAACTGTCTCTAAGGAGCCTAGACATTTAGACTAGAGAGCATTTTGGAGGTGGCGTTGTTGCCTGCATATCTTGAGGGCAATCATTTCCTGTAGTGGAAAGAGCTAGGTGGCATGGGTGCAAGTCCTCACTGTCATTTGCTAGCTGGAGGATATTGGGAAAATCAGTTAATTTCCTGGATTATATAAGTATGAGTGTGTATGTATATGTATACGTATATGACCTATAAAGTGAAGGAGTTAGACTTGTTTCCATTGTATTTGGAATTCTATGACTTCTAAACAGATTCAGAAACTTTAGACTCCAGATTATAGCTCCTAATTATGAATTCTCAGTCTCAGTAATTACGTAATGCTCAATAAGTATAAATAATTAAAAAATCAAGGAGATATACAGGGAGTAAATCTATATCTTTCTTTTGAAAGTTTAAACTCATATGACCTTTTGACAAACTAGTAGCAGCACAGATATCCAAATGGAATAATTTAAATGGATGAATGGGCACTGTGTGTTCATGTTTATAGCTAAAGATGCAAATTAGTTTTGCCCAATTATAAATTTTTAGTTTCTTCCATTGTACCTTCTCAACCTTAAGTATTGTTAAAACTGTGTGTAAGTAGGTTGTCTTTCCCAATAGCATATCAAGGACCTCCAAATCTAATCTCAGATGAAACTTTGAAGATTAAAATGACATAGTTGACCTATATATATGTTCATAGGAAGGCAAAAGTCAGTAAACTTGAATAATGAGTACTTTCATCTGCTTCCTATGATGCAAACCCCAGTCATTACAACAGCATGAATATTCGTAATATTTAAGTACTGGAAAAAATCTAGTCCAACCATTATATTTTATAGACAAGAAAAGAGTCTGAGAGACTAAGCGACTTGTCCAAGGTCATGTAACTAACTTCAAGTTCAGTGGTAGATTTGAGATTAGAAACTAGGACTTATACATAAATGTGATAGCCAAGATGGTGTTTCTCTGGATCACTGTTGAAACCCAGAGTCTTGTACCTGTGGGCACTCAATCATTAAATGTTGACTGTCAATCAGTTCTAGCGCAGTGTAATTTTTGCTATGACATGTGTACTGAGGAATCTGGAAAAATGTTCAAAATTGAATTGTTAAAAAACAAGCCTGAATATTTTAATGCTGGAAGCCAGTGATTTATTTTGGCACTTAGGTCTAGATTCAAGTTGCTCAAATTTGTAACTGTTAATGCTATATGGAAATAGATGATAACTGACCTAATGCCTTTCATTCTGAAAGATCGAGTTGGTGTAGGATGGTAGTGACATTGTTCATTTCTTTAAATAGTTTATCAGAATGTTAATGTTGGTGTAGAACATGTGGTTGGACCATTTAATCTGTGTTCTGATTAACATGCCATTATTATTCTATCAAGGTGGTTGACATATGCACAGTATGGTTCAGTGGTGGTGCTCTCTTCCTGGCTGGGTAAGGATTATTTGCTTAGGGTTTGATATGAAATATTTACTATAAATTAAGTGGTATTGGCACTTATTTGAATGTGGTTAAAGCAGAATAGTAAATCTCCAACAGTGTATAATGACATTGTTAAAGTGTAGTTTATCAGACGAGACTAATATTCTCACAGTAATACCCCAATCCAGTTAAAAGAAAATGGAGGAGAGATAAAATCCTGCCAAGCTTGAGTTCAGAAATATGTGTCTAGATTAATTTTGGAATCTTGGTAATTAAGAAATAGCTGATCTGATTTCTTAGATCTCCTCTGCTTCCTTCCATATTTCACTGTCCTCTCTTTCCAGTTTAAGTCTCTTCTTTCATTTTCTGCTTTAACGTGCTGACATTTTCTTCCTTTCCACTGAGAGGCGATTGGACTTTTTTTCATACATAAAAAAGTAGTCTTTTACATCTTAAGGTTTGTAGTTAGTTCTCTGGAGTTAGAAGGTCTATTTGAAAAGATAAAATGAAGAAAAAAAAAGGTGTCCTTTAATATTTATAGATCTGGAGTTTCCATTTGGGGGAGATTTCCTGGTAGAAGAGAAGTAGCTTTGAATCCTCAGCAGAAAGTACTCTGCTCTGAGATTTTTCTAGGGGGGGATTACCCTTTCATAGAGTTTAGAGTATGGCAGGGACCTTTCCAGGTTCTGTGTTCTACAGAGTATTGTGAACATTATTTATGCATTGATGATAGGAGAATGACAGAAATGACCAGGATAAATAGTAACCACTATGAAAGAAAGTAAAGGATTGTTGAATTTTTAACTGCCGAAAAAGAATCACATTGTATGCAGCATCTTTTCAACAAATGTTCTGTTATCTAACATGCTAGTTATTCCATTGCTTCATTACCTGGCACTTCTGTGTAGATATAATGCAGGAAAATTTATAATAATAATGATGATCTGAGGCATCATGAGATTACTAAGTTCTTTTTAAATAAATGGATTTTCAAACAAAAAAAAATTAGTGCAGACCTTTTAAAAATAAATTCATATGTTAAACCACCCTATTAAGCAGGAAAAGCAGAGCCGTTTACTACTTATATGGATTGTAGCAGTGGAGCCTGCCTTACTTGGCCACTTGTATCTGCTCTCTCCATGCCTGGATTCCCTGTGCATTGTTTGAAAACATCTCTCTACAAAGAAAATTTGCAACTTGTTTGGCATCATTTTAGTGCAGGAAATCTTAAAAAGCAAATTCTAATTTGGAGAATATCAATCTATGTCATGTGTGTTGAGATTTTTTATTAACTAGAATGGAAAACCCATTTTTGGACCTTGCTAGATAACAGTATATTATGTTGTGGCCTGTATAGAATAGACCAAACCGAGTATGCTCTCAAAGGCTGTTTATTAGCCGGCGGCTGTCCTGTACAAAGGAGCAGCCCTGAAATGCCAAGATACAAGGTTTTTAAGCCCTAAATCCCATTCTTCTTTCTATCTTAAACACAAAGGTCTATCTTTCTCCTATTCACTACTTGTCAACCCACTGGTCAGGTGTGCAAGCGGGGAGTACAGAAGCAGAAAGCTTGTTGTTAGAATGTTGTGTTCCTATGGGTGATTGCCTATGTTCCCATGGGCAATAGCCAGTATCCTCATGGGCGATGGCCAAACAGTAATTTTCAGCTTATATACAATTGATTATTTTTCATGCCACACAAGCAAGCAGGGTTACACAGGCTAAAATTGGCAGTTAGCATATGAGGTCATTGTTACAAGTTTCATGATTAACAGAATGCAGTTAGGGGTTCCAGAAACTAGGCCTAAGGTATAGACTTCCTTTGTCCAGTTTCAGGTTTTAATTATCCTTTAACCTTTTCACATTTCAGCAGGCTGTCACAATTATCTGAACAGATTTTATAAGTAAGTTGAATAAATGGCTTCATTTATGATTACATGTGAAGGGTGTCAAAGGCCTGTGGGGGAAAATAACTCCCTTACAAGATTGAGGTCACACCTGAAAAGGAATTCTGTAAAGACCCTTGATGTAAGTGGCTTGAGAAATTACCTTATCTGAGCAAATTAATGTATTAGCAGGAAATTCAATTCACTTCAACATGAATGTGTTGAATGTCCATGATGGGCAAGATGCTGTACTATTTTTTTGAATACAAAGATGAGTAAAATAGATCTTTCCCTTGGAAAGTTTATGGTTTGGTTGTAGGTCCTGGTAAGTGTACATTTAAGTATATGACATATTTTTTGTTTATGATAGAAAGAAATATTTTGGTAGAATGATACTGGCAAACTTTGAGGAGGGGAGTGGGTATGGCTGAGAGAGGTTAGAGGTCAAAGTCCTATGGAATTAATGGGTAGATTGGTAAACTTGATATCAGTCAAAGAGATGCATGTCCTAAAGATAAAGTGAAGAGCTTTATAAACAAATATTATTTCCTCTAGAAACTTGATTTTACATCACGGCGCCCTTGGAATGGGGCCAAGAGAGACCAGCGATTGGCTGTCAAGACACCTAACAAAGTAGAATACAACTGGGTTAATTTATCCAAGTCCAGAATTTAGCCCTTAGCTCTATAGACTCAGAATCTCTATGTAATTTCCCAGAACTGACTGAACTCAGGGATATTGCCTCAAGCTCACAAAGCTTGCAAGTGATGGATATTTAAAGTCATAGTAGAATGCCAGTGATTAATTCGCCATAAAAATATGTGATTGTCAAGAGGACAGCCCACAGAATGAATTCTCATTCCATGGAAAAAGTTTCAGAATGTCATTGAACCATCATGGAATCAGAATAAGAATTATTTTTGTGAATTAACTATTAAATAGCATCAGGCTCTCTTAGCGTCAATGCTGTCTTAACATTAGGCCTACACCTGGTGGCTGGTAGGACATTTGGACCTTTGGGTTCAAATTCTGCCTTGGATATTCTTTTTCCGAATTACCACGTTCCCCACTACATTCCTCCTGAGGTTACAAATTTCTTGTGTATCCTTTCAGAAACATTCTGTGCATATACAAACAAATTATATATATATATCTCCCCTATTTTCATCTAAATGGTAGCACATTAAACACACTATTCTACGCCTTGGTTTTTTTTCACTTAACAATAGTATATATGTAGGATAACTTTTCTATTAGTAGTTAAAGTACTTATTATTATTTTTTTATAGCTGCAAATTGTTCTGTAGAGAGTGTTGTGATTTATTTAATCAGTACCATATTGATAGAAATTTGATTTTCAAGCTTTCGCTATTACAATATAGCAAATAGACCTTCGTCTATTTCAGTTGACCTGGCAGTGCCACATGTTTTTCTTCTTAAATTTTATGTTCCTCAAGTATTTTATGCAATTCTCTTCTCACAGTACTCACTGACTATGGGAAAGCATATTCATTCTCTTTAATTATCATCTATTTGCTAATGATTCTTATATCTGTATTTCTAATTCCTACTTCTCTTACAATGTACAGAAGTATATATGAATTGACTGATGTTCAGTGTGAATGTCAAGTTTGATATGTGCTTAAATGAGTCTTTTCATATTCACTAGTTCCTTGCTCCCATCAAATTTGTTCTTCCTTAGTATTCTCTACCTTGATGACTGACATCACAATCTCCCTGTAGTGCAAGGGAGAAAGTTGAGAAGAACCATGACTTCTCCCTTTTCTTCAACATCTTCATCCATTCAGTCACCAAGTATTGTTGATTCCACTTATATAGTACTACTATCAAATACCTTTTTTGTTCCTACAAGCAAGCGGTTCCCACTGGTCCCTGGACCAACAGCACTAGCATCACCTGGGAACTTACTAGAAATGCAGATTCTTGAGTCCCATCTCAGACATACTGAATAAAACTCTGAGATTTATGGGGCCCAGTGTTTTAACAAGCCCTCCGGGTTATTTGGATGTATGCTGAAGTTTGAAAAGCATTCTTCCAGCCCACTGTCATTAGTTTAGCAACTGATTATCTTTTGTTCCTGGATGATTTCAGCTGCCACCTAAGTGGCTTTCCTGTCTCCAGACTCGTTCCCCAGAAATCTCACATTGGAGTCAGAGTTATGTTTCTGCAATGCAAACCTAACCATGTTACGTTGTGTTTAAAATCCTTGGTACTTTCAGGATAAAGCTCAAACTCTCCTTAATGTGAGGTGATGCTCTGACCTCTACTTTCTTCTCTAGACTCATTATCTCTAATTGATCCCTTTTTTATAATCTGAAAACTAGATTCGTTGAAGTACTTGAAGTTCTCAAATGTAAATCATTTTCTCACTTGTTCTCCATTTGTCCCTCTACCTACCATGTTCTCTTTTCCCTTTGTCATCACCTCTCTCTTCTCCTTCAGTTACATTATTTAGTTCTTTTATTGGCTACGTTTGTCATTGTAAATAATATTCTTAAACATCTATTTCTCATTCCATCAGTGATTGATGACTGTGTGGCTAGCACAGGTTTTTCTGTTGTGGCATGAGGGTGTCACCTGGAGTGGGGTTCCTAAGTGGCATCACTGTGTGAATAGGTGGGGCATTTGCTTGGATAGAATTCACTTCAGGGGAATGAGAGGGGAGGTGGTTGTTTGGCTTCTCATAAATGCTTCCTCAGTGTTCGATGATTTTGTACCCTCTAGGCTCTGGTACACCCTACGCTCTGACTGTATCCTCCTAAGTCCCTGTCCTCCTCTGCTTAATGTCTTCCAGTGATATGTGTAATTTGTATAATTTCCTGTCATAATTTCGCTGCCACCCACTTTGAGGCTACTTTTGTAATATATTTTTTTTCAGTGGGGTTATAGGAAGTACGAGAAGTAAGTGTGTGTGTGTATCCCTTCTTAAATTAGAAGTACTCATGAATTTTTATTTTCATTTGTGTATAAGCAACACATTTTCACAATTATATTGTCAATTGGTTGCTCATTCAGAACAATATGCTGAGAAAAAGCACATTCAATCACTTAGCTACATTTGGTCCATGAAACGTTTATATTCTGTTTACATTCTTAAGATTTGGAGTTATCTTTTGGTTGTAGGGCACATGGAATATGTGTAATTTATTTATATTTAGAAATTTTCTTTTAGGAGTGTTATTGGTGATAGTATATCATTCCTTTTTATTTATTGTCTGGAATACTTCTCTAAAGAGAAACATCCCCTTGTCCATTGTCTGGTTAAAACAATGGTGCATTTTGAGTAGTAAAGCAGAATCAATACTTCTTCTTTCCCGTTATTTGTAAGTTTTCAAAACAATGAGTTGATTTTCTATTATCCCACAAGAGGAACAATAAGGGCTTTCCCCTGCTTAAGTATTATTGGGAACTCATGGTGTTTAAATGAACTTGATGTGTTATTATTCTTATCGATGCACAAATTTCTCTATCTTTGGCCAGTGCAAGTCCCTTCATGTTGACTCCTGAGTCCTCTTGACATGATTTGAGTGGTCTTTGATAGCTACCTTGCTATCTGGCATGACAAAATTTTCTAGGTTTATCTTCTATATTTCCCGCTCATTTATCAAAATTTAAGAGGAAAATACAAACATTTCTTAACAATTTTCCTGACTCAGCATGGCAAAGTTGAGTTTCAGTGGTTCTTCATGGTATTAACCTTCACAGGACAAACACTCAGAGGCTCTGGTCCTGAATTTAAGTCTTCATTATACAGAAACATAGCTACCTTGGACCACTCCTCTCTTCATTGACACGATGCCGGAATCTTGTCTGAATCACTATGTCAGCCTTAGGTCATGTCATTTCTACACTGAATAACTATTTCCTTGCCATGGGATTCCCCAGCAAAGAAATCATCATTCAGGAAGAAACAATTCATTATACATATCCTGTCCTATAAGTGACCTAAACCACAAATTTAGAACTGTTAAGTTTCTTTGACTATATATTTTCCTCATTATCAATGTAAAGAATTATGTTTCTCCAAAAGATATGTTGAAGTATAAATCCCAATACCTCAGAATGTAACCTTATTTTGAAAAAAGACCATTGCAGAAGTAATTAGTTAAATTCAATGAGGTCATACTAGAGTAGGGTGGGCCCTTAATCCAATACTATTGGCATCCCTATAAGAAGAGGGAAGGTGATGTGAGGAGAGATACACAGAGAGAATGCCTGCGACCATGGAAGAAGAGATCAGAGATGCAGCTACAAGCCAGGAAGTGCCAACAGTGATGACAGCCACCAGAAACTATGAAGAAGCAAGGGAGGAGTCTACCCAAAATCTCAGAGGGAGCATAGTCTTACCGGCACCTCAATTTTGGACTTCCAGCTTCCAGAACTGTGAGAGAATAAATTTTTGTTGTTTTAAGCCACACAATTTGTGGTACTTTGTTACAGCAGCCTTAGGAAATCAAATACAATTGTCTTTACTAGTAATATACTAGTAATTATACTAGTAATATAATACAGTAGCCAGTCTAATTATTGAGTCAATAATAGAATGTATTTTTAAAAAAGGTAAATTGTTTTCTTTTCTTTTCTTCTTCTTTTTTTTTTTTGATTAGAAAATAACTTGTTAACATTGCGCAGTTTGCACTTAGCACAGAATATCATAGAATTTGGTTCAAACCCTCATGTAGCTGATGGGGAAAATAAAGCCTTTGGGAAGAAAATAGTTTGCCCAAGGTCACATATTATGTAGAAGAAACTGAATCAGAACTCAGATCTCTGGATACGTAGTTTAGTGCCTTTTCAATGACACATATTTGAACAATTTCTATTATTTTTAAGTTCCTTTTAGCTCTAGAGTCTTTCACTTTGCCTCTTTCTTTTTATCTCTGCAGTGAAATTTTAATAACATACAATACACTGTGCTTATTCAATGGAGTATAGCATGGAGCTCAGAGAATAGTCCATCCTTATGCCCCCAAATAAATTCTTTTATTATATTCACACTGATTTTGTAACAGTGGATTTTGGTTTTACTTTAGCACTCTGCAATCCCTCTATGTCTCTAGAGGTCAGTGTGGCTTAAAGAAACTTTGTTTCAAATTATATTCATAGTTAACATTTAACTCAAGGCACTTTGATCAAAGATGACAATAAAATGATAGCTCAGGGAAACAAATTAATTCAAAATAACAAATACTATAAATATTAACATATACAATAATATTGATTTTGGCACATGAAATTACACTAAACCTATAGACCTGAATATTCTTGGAAATAATGAATTAATTCCTATATTTTTAAAAAACTTAATAATAATTTTTTATTTTTCAGTTATAGTTGGCATACAATACTATATTATTTTCAGGTGTACAACATAGTGATTAGACATCTGTATAACTCACAAAGCGAGCAGCACTTCAATAAATCTAGTGCCCTCTGACACTGTACATAGTTATTACAATATTATTGGCTACATTCCTTATGCCATACGTTACATCTCCATGATTATTTCGTAACTACCAATTCATATTTCTTAATCTCTTCCCCCTTTTTCACTGACCTCCCCAACCCCTCTCCATCTGGTAACCCTCAAAATGTATCTTTGAGTTTATTTTTGTTTGTTTATTTTGTTCTTTAGATTCCACATATACATGCAATCATATGGGATTTGTCTTTCTCTGTCTGACTTACTCCATTCAGCACACTCCCCTCTAGGTCCATCATGAAATATCTTTTTCTGTTCTCTTACATTTAATTTGCATGTGTCTTTTATTCTGAAATGAGTCTCTTGTAGGCAGCATATGGAAGGGTCTTATCTATTCAACCACCCCTCTTTTCATTGGAGCATTTAATTCTTTTTCATTTGAAGTACTCATTGATAGATATTGCCATTCTTTGTTTAGGTTTTTACTACCTATTTTTTCTTCTTCTTAAAGAAGTCCCTCCAACATTTCCTATAATACTGGCTTGGTGATAATGAACTCTTTTAGTTTTTCCTTGTCTGGGAAGCTCTTTATCTGTCCTTCGATTCTAAATGATAACTTTGCTGGATAAAGTAATCTTGGTTTTAGGTCCTAGTTTTCATTACTTTGAATATTTTGTGCCAAACCCTTCTGGCCTGTAAGGTTTCTGTTGAGAAATCGGCTGGCAGTCTTATGGATGTTCCCTTGTGTGTAACTAATTGCTTTTCTCTTGCTGTTTTTAAGATTCTTTCTTTGAATTTAACCTTTGGCATTTTATTTATGATGTGTCTTGGTGTGGGCTTCATCTTGTTCGAGACTCTCTGAACTTCCTGGGGTTGTATGTTTATTTCCTTCACCAGGTTAAGTTTTTCATCATTATTTCTTGAAATAGGTTTTCAATTCCTTGCTCTTTCTCTTCTCCTTCTGGTACCCTTATGATGCAAATGTTTTTATGCTTAACATTGTCCCAGAGGCCGCTTAAACTATCTTCATTTTTTTTGATTCTTTTTTTCTTGTTGCTGATCTGATTGAGTGTCCTCTGCTACCCCATCCTCTATGTCGCTGATTTGATCCTCTGTTTCATCCGCTCTGTTGATTCTCTCTAATGTATGTGTTCATCTCAGATACTGTATTCTTCATTTCTGACTAGTTTCCTATTATGTTTTCCATTTTCATTTTTACATTTTTCTCTTTGTTAAAGTCCTCACTGAGTATATCTACTCTTCCCCTAAGTTCCTTGAGCATCCTTATAACCAATGTTTTGAACTCTGCATCTGGTGTATTGCTTGTCTCCATTTCAGTGAATTCTTTTTCTGGAGCTTTGTTCTGTTTTTTCAAGTGGGACATGTTTCTTTGTCTCCCAATTTTGTCTGACTCGCTATCTGTTTCTATGTATTAGGTAGGGTTCCTAAGTCTCCTGGTCTTAGTAGAGTGGCTTTATGCAGTAGGTGTGATCTGGGGCCCCTTGGCTCAAACCTGGAAGGGGTCCAGCTGCAGGCCAAATTCAGCCACAGGCTGTGTACCTCCTGGGCCACCTGGTAAAAGTCGCCAAGCAATCCACATATGGCTGCCACCTGTGCTGGGCTTATAGGTGCTTTGAGGGGCCAAGTCAGAAACTGAAGCTGGCTGCCACTGATGCAGGCTTGGAGTTGCTCAGCAAGAGGTACATGGCATAATGAGGCCAGATGCTGTTTCTTTGGGTTTTGTTAGCCTTTGAGAGATTTTATGAAAGTTCACAGCAGGAGCCAGGACAGTCCGTTTGTAAGGAATAAATCACTGGAAGTGGCTTGGGTGGGCCCACAAGTTGGGAGAGGTGGAGTCTCAGGGAATCCGGTGGGTGGAGCAACCTGTGTTATTTAGGTTGATGGTGCCTGTGTTGCAGGCTGGGAGAGGGGAGGGCTCAACAGAGGAACAATGGCTTCTGCCTGCACCTCTGTCCCGGGGCCAGTTGCCCCTCTAGCCCTCGCCATGAAGCCCGACAGCTCAGTGCCTCCCCGTTTGTCCCCGGCACCCCTTGAGCAGCTTCCCCAGCGCTGGCACTCAGAGCGAGTGAGTCCATCAGTGAGTAAGTCTGGGCATGGGCTTTTTAAGAGCAGGGTTGCCACTTCCCACAGCCCCCCGCAACCTCTGCTGTTTTTCACAGCCAGAGGTCGTGGGGACTTCTCTTCCAGGCGCTGGAACCCTGGGCTGGGGAGCCCAGTGTGTGGCCAGGAACCCTTACTTCTTGGGTGGGGGAAGGGGTTCTGCAGCCAAGGTAGCCCTCCAGATTCTCCATCGCCACAGGTGGGTGTGAGATTGGGCCGTTTAGGGTCTCTGTCCCTCCTATGATTTTGAAGTGACCTGTTATTTAAGGTGACCTAGTTGTAGGGCTTCTGTTCAGCCAGATCCTGATGACTCTACTGATTGCTCTGTAGTTTTGTTATAATTTTGCTGTGGTTTTTAGAGGAGGTGTGTACAGCCTTTACCTCTATGTCATATTGAATCTCAAACTAATTCCTATACTTTTTAACATGTAAAATATTATTTTTGCTTAAAATATATGAATCGATCATTCTAAATTCCTTTTAGAAAGAGATGTTTGTGCTTCTACCGAAGGCTGTTTGAATGAACATTTATGACTAGTCGTATTATTTCTCTATGATGACACTTTGAAGCAGTTAAGTGTCTTCGTCTTCATGTGGCATTTAATGCAGAGAGGCCTTGTGAGCTACTTGGACTGGAGAATTTTCATGGAGAAAACAAGAGATCTTATTGAAAAGTCTGGTAAATTTCTGTGACAGCTATCAGTTTTATTATTTACCAGAGCTTTCAAAATTCTTTTCTTGTTTTCCTTCTTCCTCATCTTTTCTTTCTTTGTTTGGATGTGGTAAGAGTGAATTGTTGACTGATTTAATAGGTTTTGTTCCACTAATGAGAATTTTAGATGACTTTACCTACTGAAATGCTTTTCAATGAACAAATTGTAATGTTGAGACAAGGAGAGGAGAGGAAAAGGTTTTATATTTGTTGAGGGTCTCCTTGGGGCCAGGCAGCTGCTCAGAGAGCAAGTGACCCAGCTTGCCACACTCTGAACAGTTCTGCTGTAATTCTTCACTTTGTTGAGGTTCCACAGATGTTCTGATTTGTAGAAAGGCTCCCATTGTTAAAATTTTAACAACACTGTATAGCAGATTAGAAACAATAAATTTTTAGTAGGGTCTGGACTAGAAGAAGCAAACATGCTAGAAGTAGTAGAAAGCAGAAGCTAAAAAGTCTGGCTATTGGGCAAGAGAAAGAAAATCCAAAAGTGTGGGACAAGGTGGAAGTTCCAAGGTTGCTGAATCATCCCTTGGAGGAGAGCCATCTTATAAACAGGAACACCCAGTTTGGATTTTATGAGAGCAAGAAATAAACTTCTATTCTGCTAAGCCATTGAGAGTTTGATATTTTTCTGTCACAGTAGCTTATGTTACCCAACTAATACAGAAAGTGAGACTGGAGCAGATGTTTAAGAATGCTAAAGGATATATGGGATACAGATAGTTACAGAAAATTCTGAGGGTATCTCAGATAGGGAAGATGAAATGAGCAATGTTATGGGGAAGGAAATGCAGCACAACTGGCTAAGCTGAAATATTAAAGGGGATAAGAGAGTTAGGTAGCTACCTCAGCTTATAGAGGCTAAGGACTTTAGACTAGACTTTGTCACTGATGTGGAAATGGGAAAGATTAAGGGAAATGGTATTATACCTTCGGATAATAAAGGTTTGTTGTTTCAGTGGTGATTGAGGCATTGTTCTAGAAAGATTGATCTTGTGGCAGTGCATGGAATGGATTAGTTGTTGGTGAGGTAAGAGTGGAGTCAGAGATCTTCTAGGAGATGGCAGGTGAGCACCTGGACAAGGTGATGGATGGCGGAGGGGATTATGAGGCATTATTAAGTATCAGTGTGGATGACTGACTGTGCGAGCACCAAGAAAAGAAAGAAGGAACATAACTTCCAGGTCTGTCTATTAGCTAAGAGCAGTGAGTAATGCTTGTAATTATGAACTTGGGGTACATACAAAAAAGAGTGTAATGTTTATTGTTGTCTTTAAGAAAATAAGATAGTACATAATATGTTCTAGAAAGATTATCATCCAAATAGTTAACATAAAAAATTGCCACGTCCAACAGTGTAAATCCTGCTACATCTAGCGTGGCCCTGGAAAATAAAGCTGAGTGGGAACGGTGGGAGATGAAGAAAAGAAAGAAGACAGAAAGCGGGGATCAGGAGGTTCACTGCCCACTGATGGTGGACATTGACCTAGTTTTATTTTCGCAAGCTGCTTTTACACAAGAACATACTAGTTGGCATAAACAGTTTCCCTTAGTAATAGCAACACTGTTTCTTCTACTTTTCTCAAGCTGTATCTTCTCATGGCCTTTAGCTTGTTTGCCTGCCTGTGGCTGTGTTTATATTTTCTTGTTCTCAGAAGGAGTCTGCTGAGGCGAGGTAACCTTTGGTTGCTCTGGTAGATTGCAAGGACCTTGTCAGTTTACAACCCGCTCTCCACAAAAAATGTCAACATGTGGCATGCTCACAAATCCATTTCATCTTCCTGGTACACAGGACTACATTTCCTATCCTAGCCTTCCTTGCAGCAAGTTGAAAACATGTGACTAAGTTCTAGCCAAAAGGATATGGGTGTAAATGGCACATACCACTTCTAGTTTTATCCCATAAAACACTACCTTTGATTTCCCAGCTGCTCTGGCAATCTTAGAGGCTACACATTTCAATGATGAGCTAGAAGATGGAAAAACCCAGAATCCCTGAATCACCAATTGGATGAGAGCTTTTTAGAATTGTTACTCAACCACACTGAACCATCACTTGAGGGAGAAATGAATCTTTATTGTTTTAACCAATGAGATTTTAGAGTGTATTTAATATAGTAGCATAGCTAATCTCTTTCTGAATTATACATAACACTTATTCAGTCATTCAGCAAACTTCTGCTGAATATCTACTATGTTCAAAGAACAAGTTAGCCCTATAACCAAACTTTGTTCATAATACCTTCTGAGGAAGTATTCCCATGATAGCACTTTTCCAACAGGTTTTTATAATGTAGACATTTTATTAAAATTTTGAAGTCACCCACATTCTGCTTACTTTCATCTTCCCATTCTTTGGATCTTAGTTATTAAATTCTGGCCCTTGTGTCTGTTTTTGTAAACAGGAGAGTTGACGTTGTATTTTGACTTTGCCTTTTATTAAATTAATTTTTTGACAGAACTTCTACTAAACAGGTGAAAGAGGCTTAAAATAAGGAAAACTTATCTCACAGTATCTTGCATGAGAATTTTGCCTGAGAATTTCTCCTTTATCTGACAGCCAGTGAGTTGATGCCAGAATATCTGCCCACATGAACTGTAAATCATGATTGAAAACCATGATCACCTTGGGAATTCCAATTCTGCAACAAAAGTCAAAAACCCTGAAGTTTTTATTGAAATAGATTTATATGTCTTCTCTCTGTCAGACTGACCTTCACATTTGATGTGGGAGTCTGATGAGAACACTCATCAAAGAATAAAGTAACTTTCAATGTTCTTTTAAATCCTCATCATTATTTTAATGAAACAGTATCTGAGTAATGACCAGATACAATTTTTAGTATGGAAACTATAAGCAGACCTTATCTCTGGAAATCAGACTGTTGATCTTAATTAGTGTCACTTTATGCTTTTATTGAAATGAAGTTCTAGGTAGGTTGAAAGGTGATAGTTAATATCCAGTTTCAACATTTTTTTCCAAAATAAAAGCAGTTTTTATGATTATAAAAATACTACATGAGTATTTAAAAATTGAAGCAGTATAGAAAAGCTAGGAAATAATAGAATGCCCCAAAACCTACTAAGAAGAGACAGCTGCTGTTAATATTTTGGAGAATATCCTTTAAACCTTCTAAAGGCAGACAGCTTTACATAAATAGAATCACACTATAGATATTTTTATAATTTAAATGTTCACTTACAAACCTGACATGGATGTTTGCTTGTCAATAAACTAGACCTACAAAGTCATTTTAAGGACTATAAATTCCCTTGCAGAAAAATATATGCAATCTGCTGTTGATGGACATTCAGATTGTTTACAGTTTTTCACCATTTTAAAGAAAGCTACCATAAACTTATATGTATATATGTTTGAATTAGTGTCAGTAGTGTAATTTACTAGGGTGAAATTGCTGGGAGGAAGGTAAGCACATTTAACATTTCTAAATTTAATATTGCTGGAAGGAAAACCTATTTGTAATTTTAGGTAGTGCATTGACAAGACAGTGGAAAGGAGGATAAGTGAATTAAAGGGACCAAGAGAAGGAAATTCATTTGTCTAGTCTACCAAGAGTAAACCCAAATTCCCTGACACAGTCGAGAGAAACTGTGCTGCTTCCAAAAGTCATTCTGTGGGTCATTACAATTTTTGTTATAGAGTTTTGCATTCCAATATATGACAGTCTTCGGTGTATCAGGAAATTTACTAAAATAGAATCTAAGATGTGAACTTAGTGTCGCTAGCAAGAAGAGGAAGGATTTTGTTGGAGCAGAATAATACCATAGCCCATTTGCAGTTCATCCACTTCTCTTGCTCCAAGGCAGTCTCTGGGATCCCTCACAACACCAGGTCTGTTGCGGTGTGTTGTGAAATCATTCCTGGTTTCTCTCCAGCTGCTTCACAATTTATCCCATGCCTCTGCTGAAGAAAAGGGTGCCAGTAGATCTATCTATTTCCTCATGTCTTTCCTTTGCCTCACATTAGATAGGAAACCCTATCTAAGAAGTTGGAGTTTTAGGATTGAGAACACAGGATTTGAAGTCTGTATTAGTCAAGGCTATAGTGACAACAACAACAAAATCATAAAATCTCTGAAGTCTTAAGGGATTAACATAATCAAAGTTTGTTTCTTGCTTTCAGAAAGTCTCATGTGCATTTCAGGATTTCTCACAACAAGTCTCCTCTACATGGTGTCACCTGGATCCAGGCCTTTTCTCTATTTTGAGATTCTGCCATCTCATCTCAATTCATGGCTTTCAGAGTTACTACTCTTAAATGCCTTAGTTCAAAAATGATACACATCACTGTAGTTTGCTTATAATTTGTTCTGCTCACAGCCCATTTGCCATATGACCCCACCCTAACTGTACAGAGGCTGGGAGATGTAGGGCAGCACATAGACTATTTGGTGAGTACTGCTGTCTAGAGCAGTTAGCCCTGGTATCAATTCATAGTTCTGCTTTTTACTGGTTTGTGAACTTGAGCAAGTTTATTAATGTTTCTGTGTCTCAGTTTCCTCATTTGTAAAATGGGGATTAGGATACCTCTTTCACATGATGTTGAATGAGATAATATGTGTAAAGCCCCATAGCGAGTTCTCAAGGAAAGAAATGATAGCTACTAGTAGCTATTAGTGGTAGCTGCCTTGGGAAATGAATGTAATTACAACCAACCAGAGATCGAATTGGTCTAAAGAATTTGTGCCAAGAGATCACAGGACAGGGAGAGCTTGCTTCCAGTAAGTTTGACAAAGGAAAGCTTCATGACGGAGAAAGCATTTAAGTTGGGTTCTGAAAAATTCACTCCTTCCCATCTAAATCTCCAAAGATAAAAATCAGTCTTGCAGAGACTAGGACACTAGGGGGAGAAAAATTAGTGCTGAGGAGATGTCAGTGTTCTTGACCCCAAATCAAAAACAAATTATGAGCAAATGACAAGCAAGCTGGTATTACTTATGAGTCAGTAGTCTGTGTTTCATTAACAAAAGATCTCATTTCTGGGTACCTTATTTTGGGGTCTGCTATGATGCTGGGTGAGAATCATGTCCCTCTGAGTGAGGACAACATCAAGGATTGACCTTCAAAATTCTGAGTTTGGGGGTCAAACAACCCTCTGAGGAGGAGTCTGGTTCTCCCATAAGAAGTATAAAAGCACGATAGCTAGATTTATTTATTTCTTTTCATACAAAAGAACTTTGCTGAGCTCAACTGTGGGGACAAAAGGCGAACAAGCCTGATTCCTGGCTCTCTGATCTTTGATTTTAGAACTCAGCTTCTGACCTTTGCACATCTCCCTTGGTTTGGAGGACTTGTAAAGAATCTCTTCTCTGGTTTGCTTGACTCATTTTTCCCCTGAATTCTTGGCCCTGCTTATTTTCCTGATTTAGGGCTCTCCATAACTTTTAGTGAGAAGCAAAACTTGGCCCCTGTCTCAGGGAACCCCTTTGGCCTGGCTGAGCCCTGGATTCCCACCCACCTTGATCCCACGGAACTCAGTATGTTGGTGGTGTGGTGTTGTTCTCAAGAGTGAATGCCGTAGAGCCAAGGTGCCTGTGTCAGAATCCTATGTCTGTCACTTACTGGCCAAATGACATCAGTCAAGACACTCAGCCTCTTTGTGCCTCAGTTTTCTCATTTGGAAAATGAGCATAAAAATAATACGCATCTCATGAGTGGTTAGGACTAAATGAGGAATAAATTAACCGAGTAAAAGTGCATAGAGCAGTTCCTGGCCGATACTAAGTGCTTAATAATTTTAGTGTTTTATTATTTATAATTTAGAACAAGGGTACTCTGGGAGCACAAGGAGGGAAACAATTAATTCCACCCAGGAGAGCTGGGAAAAGCTCCGTAGGAATGATGATACTTGAACAGAGTTTGGATTGATGAGTGATTTTTCAGAGGAGGGCTTGGAGGGAGGACAATATAAGAGAAGCAGACTGTTGCACAGGCTCAGGTATGAGACATAAAATAGGAAGTTCACTATGCATGGAGCATTGGATGAATGATGAGGTGGGGAGGAGGGCATCAAGGCTGGAGAGGCAGGACAAGGGGAAATTGAGAAAGACTTGAATGCCAAACCAGTAAGCTGGTACTTTATTCCCAGGCAGCAGGAAGCCAATGAAGATTTTTAGCCAATGAAGTGATTATGGTCAGGTTTGTGAGATCACAAGGGCTGTGGTGTGAAAAATGGATTCCAGTGGGCTGGAGCGCTGGCAGGGAGTCCCACCGAGGAGACTGTTTCATTAAACCAGGGAGGGAAATCACAGGAGAGCTTTACATAATGGGTCATTAATAATGATTGCTCTCTACCCCTCCCTTCTTCTTTACTGGGTCTCTAGATGGTGTATGAGGTTTTGTTTGCTTGTTTGGTTTTTCTGTTATTTTTATTTTTATGTTTTGCCCCAAAAGTGTAATATAAAAAAGTCAGTCCTTATACTAATAACTCACAGCATAAATTCAATTTAGTGCTTTCTCTTTATTCACCTACTGCATTAGTCAACTTGAAAATCTTCCTACAGCCAATGCAGACTATAAGCGGTTAAAATGTATTTGACACTACAGTACTGTAGCTTTCGGTTTGCATGAGCTTCAATGACCCCAGAATTTAGTCCTTCCTTTGCTTCACTTGTCACACCATTAGCAATATCCCTGGGTGAGTGTCCTGGGGTTAAAGATTAAGTTTAGAAAACCATCTTGGCATTTTTATGCTTGCATTGGTTGGACTTAGACTGAGATTTCATTAAATATTTAATTTTATTTGGTTTGCTGCAGGGTAAAGTCTAAAAGAACTCCAAATGGTCTTTTATTTTCACAGTTCACCTCTACTTGTTATTCTCCTGCCTTCAGACACAAAATTATTTCAAGAATGTTACTATCACATGCCCTACTTCAAGTGTTTTGAATTATGTTACCTGTAGAGCTAACCCAAGAGCTTCATAAAACCCTGCACATGTCTGAAGTATGTGTCCAATTGGAATTTAAAGGCATATTTCCTATTCAACTCTTTCCTTTATTTGCAAAGCTCATGTTTTTATTTTTTGTTTCCCCCCTTGCTTTGTACCTTCTAAAAAAGTAGCAAAGCTACCCACGGTTTTAGAAATTTCTCAGAGTGCTAGAGCAAAAAATCTACAAAGATAGAAAAAAACCTTGGCAGAGATTGTTTTTTTTCAAACACATTTCTGTTTGGCTGAGGAGACTGCTCATGCTATGCATGTCAGTTTTCCTTTTCATTAATACTGAATAAAAGGTTTTAGAGTTGGCTAGTTCACCCTTCTTTTAAACATTCTTCTTCATTAACCAACCCTTGGAAATAAATGTTCAGCCCAACCTGAATAGCAATCAATTTCTTTTTGCCTGAATCTATAGAGTAGGAGAAAGTAACTGGCGCTGTGCCAAAAGTGGTTCCTCTGGAGGCAATTATTTAAACTGTTGAAACTACTGCTAGAAGTATTTCCCCTGCCTTCTCTTGGAGAGTTGCTGGATTTTTCAGTGAACTTTCTGGGAGACCTCCAGCTGACACTCAAGACTCTTCTTTGCTGTAGTATCTTTTGTGAATCTCTCTGGGTATGCCAGAAAGATCTAAGAATTAAAGCTCATGTGTGCCTCCAAAGACACTAGGGGTCCCACTTAAATTTTCTTTTCTTAACACCTACATTGCCTTCTCTCTTTAGAAAAGAACTCTCAACTTCTGTGCAGCCAGTCTCTGGAGGGTTCTATAGAAATATGTGAGCTGTCTTCCGATATTTGAAAGTCCATCAAGTGGAGGAGGATTTAACATATTCGATATACAGCTATGAGTGACAGTACCAGGATAGGTTGATTGGTTGAAATGTCAGGAGACACATTTCCTTGATATATTTTCTTCAGGTCTGTGAAATGCTAATGGATGCTGGGGTTGGAGTGTACAAGTTTTGGGGGTTAAATAAATTAGGAAATGCTGCATTAATGCTGTTAAACAGATTTATCAAAGCTAATGAGTTTTGTAAGTATCTAAGAGGAGCAATTAATATGTGCTTATTTGCATGGAATGTTTTTCATGGAGCAGGTTAAAGAGCAGATGCTCCTCTCTTAAGCACTAAGAAAGTGCTCTGTTGCCTAACATGGGAATACATTTTACTATTATAAGTTAGAAGCCTTAGATGTGAGTTCTACATGCAATCAGTGGCTGTGGGACGCTGAACACAAATATAAACACTTTGGGGTTCAGTTTATTTGTGAAACAGGAAGTAGAGCTGAATATTTCTGAGGTCTCTACTGGCCCTAAATTGGTATGTGTGGCATCAGAACATCCTAACTCTCCCATCTGTTGAGGTGTTCACATCTGAATTGGACTCCACTTGATGGGCATGTAGCGCAGGGCATTCACACTGGTTGTAACACATTTACCAGCACGCCACTTCCAGAACCTTACCAAAAGGTTGTCTTTCAGGTGTGTCCCTTGTTGTACATGGCATTGTCAATATTACTATTATGTTAACTGCAAATTGAAATTAATAATAGTGCTGATTTCACCGCTAGATATTTGGGACTTTATTTACTAAGTGATGAATGGTTCAAAGATATAATTTGGTTAGAATATGGCGATTATGGTGATAATATTATGGTAATTCATTTTAGTTTGTAATTTCAAACACTAAAAGAGTTTGCATTATTGACATTCATAGGAGTTGAAAACTAAGAATCATGGTATATTTAAAACTAGGTTCTTTCTAGCCATGTATAATGGACATTTAGAATGGGGGAAAGAACATGGAAAAATGATGTTTTACAACGAAGACATTTTTATCTCCTCATGTGACTAAACTCAATCCAAAGTGCTTCTTAACTCTGCCTCAGTCACTGTGGGGGAGATGATTTTAATTGGAAGCGAGAACCATAAATGTTCTGTGGTTACTAACAGCATAAAGATCTTCTTAGATTGCAAGTGGAAGTCCTATATGCGAGACAGAGGTGACACTCATGTCCGGCCAACACCGAGCAGTTCAGGCCATCTCTTGACTATTACTTTTTTTAAAAGAAAGAATTTATTAAGAGAAATTTTAGGTTTACAATAAAATCGAAAGAGAGGTAAAGAGATTTATACTGTTTCCACACATGTGTAGCCTCTTCTTTATCCACATCCACTATCAGAGTGGTACATTTGCTACCAAACACGAACTTATATTGACACATCATAATCACCTAAAGTCCACATTTTACATTATGGTTCACTCTTAGTTTATACATTCTGCGGGTTTGGACAAATAAGCTATATCTACCATAATATAATACAGAGTATTTTCACTGTCCTAAAAATCCTCTGTGCTCTGCCTATTTGTCAACCACTGATCATTGTACTGTCTCCACAGTTTTGCCTTTTCTAGAATGTCGTTTAGTTGGAATCATATGGTCTGCAGCCTTTTTCAGATTGACTTCTTTCATTTAGTAATATGCTTTTAAAGTTCTTTCATGTCTTTTCATGACCTGATAGCTCATTTCTTTTTTTGCACTGAATTGTATTCCACTGTCTGGATGTACCACAGTTTATTTATCCATCCACCTACTAAAAGATACCTTGATTGCTTCCAAGTTCTGGCAATTATGAATAAAGTTTCTATAAACATCCATGTGCAGATTTTTGTGTGGACCTAACTTTTTAACTCCTTGGAGTAAATACCGAAGAGGGCAATTGCTGGATCATATAAGAGTATGTTTACTTTTGTAAGAAACTACTAAACTGTCTTCCAGAGCTGCTGTACCATTTTGCATTCCCAGCGATGATATATGAGAATTTCTGTTGTTCCACATCCTTGTCAACATTTAGTGGTGTCAGTGTTCTGGATATGGGCTATTCTAATAAGTGTGTAGTGGTATATCATTGTTATTTTAATTTGCGTTTCCCTGATGACATATAATGTAGAGCATCTTTTCATATGCTTATTTGCCACGTATATAATCTTCTTTGGTGAGGTGTTGGTTAAAGTCTTTGTCCCATTTTTTAATCAGGTTTTTTATTTTCTTGTTGTTGAGTTTTAAGAGTTCTCTGTATATTATAGATAACAGTGCTTTATAAGATGTCTTTTGCAAATATTTTCTCCCAATCTCTGACTTGTCTTCTCATTCTCTTGATAATGTCTTTTACAGAGAAGTTTTTGATTTTAATGTAGTTCAGCTTTTCAGTTATTTCTTTCATGGATCGTGTCTTTGGTGTTGTATCTAAAAATTTATTGTCATGCAGAAGCTCATCTAAATTTTCTATGTTATCTTCTAGAAGTTTTGTGGTATTGTATTTTACATTTAGGTTTATGATAGATTTTGAGTTAGTTTCATGAAGGGTCTGTGCCTAGATTCATTTTTTGTTTATTTTTATTTATTTTATTTTATTTTTCTAAGATTCATTTTTTAAAAATTTGCATGTGAATGTCTACTTTTTCCAGAACCATTTATTGAAAACTATTATGTTTTAAGAAAGATAGAAGAATTCTCAGTGTATTCAGAGGAAAGAGACCAAGACAATGAAGAGACTTTAAACTGTCCTATTGGAAAACAAGCTTAAGTTTCATGGGATGCTGAAACTTGGGAAGAGAAAACCATCCTGGGACATAACACCAATCTTTAGATGTTTGAAGGATTATCAGATGTGTGAATGATTAGACTCTTATGGTCTCAATGGGTGAAATTTGGCCAGCAAATAGAAGGAAATAGGTTGCTGCTCTTTTAAAAAATTTCCTGAAAACCAGAGATTTCCAGAAATGGAATGGGTTGGTACAAGACAGAATGAATTTCCTGTTGCTAGGTGCTTCCATGGTATGTAGATCAACTTAGGAAAGTCAAAGGGCTAGACCATTTATAACACCTCTTCTAATTTTGGGATTCTGGGCTTTTGCGTTTTGCTTAGGGGCACTAATCAAGTCTGTAAATGCATAGCAGCCATGGAGAAAGACAGCATAATTTAGCTATACTTTGGAACAACTTAGAAATAATATCAGGAAAAAAACAACAAAAAATTACCATTGGGGCCAGGTGTATAAGCTTATTCTTGGGGATGGTCTGACTTGGCTGTGGATTTTACGAGAGGGCCATTTGCTCACTTTATTGCTGTCCATCAACCCATAGCCATGGGTAAGCTTGGAGATAGATGTATTTATACCTTTTGTGGCGTGTTAGCCAGGTTCCGGAAGTGCCAACTAGAAGACCGCGCTGCCAGCTAGCTGTATGTCTAGGCATCCCGGTGTCTTCTGCATATGATGCCGGGATATCATAGCTTGGAATAATTCAATGGGACCTTCATCTTTTTTTTTTTATTTTTTTAAAGCAAGTACATATTAAGCATCTGTTACATGGCAGGCAGGAACTATAATAGTAGTTGGCCATGTTTCACAGAGTTATATAGAGATGTTTTTACTCATTATTTCTTTGAAACCGATTTTCGACTCAGTATACAAAAGATTTCTATTCATTGATCATTGTAAAACTAAGGATTTTGTTCCTTCAATGGAGGAATTTCATCATGCCCTGGTGTACTTCAGAAATGTATCTTTTGCAAAAAATTTGTGAGAGAAAGAGGCCAGAAAAACACATGTCTAGTTACTAGTTGGGAACATTGAGATGAAACTAATTTTTATTGAACTGGCTGCATTAATTTATAATCATATACAGTGAATATCATGGTTGAAAGCCATAATATTTTCTAATGTTTGGCAGCATGGAAGAATAATTTGCTAATCATTTTCTCTTTATGCTTTAGATAGGCATGGTTTGCATATTCATCACAGGCCATGAGTGACAATCCAAATAGGTCAGAACTAAAGTTGAAAAATGTGTTGATTGTTATGGGACCAAGTGTCATTTGGGTGAGGATCAGTGTGATAATTTAATTTATTAATTTATCCAGGATATTATTGATGTTTCAAATGTATTCTTTCCTTCCTCCCTCACTCCTTTTATCTTTTATTTTTCTTTATAATAAAATTAATATCATCTAATATTTCTCCATATTTTCATTGTTTGTCATAAAACTCAGAACTAGTTTTGGTACTTGGTTACAGAAAATAAGTCATTCATTCATAATTCCTAGTTCACTGTTCTCTTACCTTTATAATGATTAATAATCATTATTTTATGTCTATTTTAGCTATTTTGTTACATATACACCTTTATATTATTTATTTCTTCAAATTATTTTTAGAAATGGGCAGAATCTACATGATATATACATTAAAAATTCAGTCCAGAAGTTGTTACCATTAATAGATGAAACTTTGCATTTCACAAGTATTTTTCAATGTCTTAAGCTTTGCATTTCACGCTGGAGAATCAGGCTCTATCATAAGGAAACATCTTGTATGAACATGTTAAACATGATTTAAAACAAAGAAAGGTGCCATCTGCTTAGTGTTTTCATATTAAATAGAACTTTCCTTTACTGGGAGAGTTTTTACAAAATAAATAATTTGACTCTCTTTGTCAGTCTTTCCAGCTCCCGTGATAAACAGAAATAATTATGTAATTGCACATAGTTTTTAAAATTCATAGACCTTCTATATCCTAGACAGAGCTAGAGATGTTGGAGAGGGACATTTGGAATACTGATTTCTGCATAGATTAGATGGGGGTGGCTCAGAAGCAGTGGTCCAGAGAAGGTTGATGAGATAAACCTGGTCAAAGCTCTATTGCCAGAAGAGTCATCAGCGGGGTTGGGGAGGTCTAGCAGGTGCTTGGAGTCTTTGTTATCAAATTGGCTGCATGTTGGAATCACCTGAGGTGCTTTAAAAACTACTGAAGACTGGGTAAGTGTGGAGAGGTCAGGGTGATAACAGATTTTTTTGGGGGGAGAGTGAGGAGGGTAATAGGATTTTTTCGGCAGCAGAACTGCCTAAATCATTACTAGCCTCTGGAGGATGTGGGGTTGCCTTCTAAAGAGCTTAGGAGTGGAAGAAAGCTGGGATTTTTTTCTTTAGATATGGGTGACTAGTCCTCATGGAACTGTTCTATGTAATGGTTCTATTTTCATTTGAACAATGTGGCTCCTTTAATGCTGGCTTTAGTGTAACCTCTGCCTTATTCCTCAAGGACTGATATTGTGCCCAAGGAAGGAACCAATCTATTTACTTATTTCAAACGACACTTTCACAGTCAGTACATATGAAATGCTTGTGGTGAGACATGTAAGACCTGGAGTTGATTACCTAGTTTTGAATGCTTTCTCCATTACCTACTTGCAGTGTGATTTTGAGCAGGTTACTTAACCTCCTTATCTGTAGAATGCAATATTAGTAATAACAAACTCTTAGGTTTTTATTGTAAGTATGAAATAATATAATATAGGTATATATAGATAGAAGATGGCCTGGGATATAGGGAACACTAAGTCAGTGGGTCTCAAAGTGCGTTCCTAAACCAGAAGCATCAGTGTCACCTGGGGACTTGTTAGAAATGGAAATTCTCTGTCCCACCACAGATTTACTAATTTAGAAACTCTGGAGGTGGGGCTTGACAATTTGTGTTTTAACCCTTCAAGCGATTCTGCTGTTGACTAAAGTTTGAGAGCCACTGTATTAAAGGTTACTTGTGGTTGTTTAATTAATTCCCACCGGCGTACATTTCAAATAGCAAACTCACTCCAGTGGTTATTAAACTATCTAAGAAGAAACACCTTCTTATACCTAATTACATTAATTACATTTAAATAGTCAAACTATTCTCAATTCACAATTCAAAGAATTGCTTTAAAATTATTTATTTATAATTATCACCTCCATCATTGAAAAATAACTATACTGTTTTCCAACTGGAGCATATCAGTGCAAGAAAAAAATTGTCAGCATTGCTCTGGGATACTGATTTGGAAAACCTTAGGAATAAGGGTAGCTGCCTGGGATTTTAAAGTGACGGGCCTAACTAAAATCCTCCAAATTGTGATAAATCAGGCTGAGTAGGTGGATGATACTATTTATGAAAGACCTTGAAAGTCAGAAAAATTAAGCTTAATCTATTAATGATCAATAGTGACCCCCTGGACTTTTTTTGAGTATGGGAATGTGCAGTGAACGGGTAGTGCAAAGGTTCAATTCTTGTGGGGAGTGCTGGATACACAAGACCAATGTCTTAGAGCTGGCTAAGCTCTGAGGAATGTGATTTCAAAGGTCTTAGAATATAGGGGAGGGTAAGAAGCTGGGAGAGAAAACTCACTGGCCTTTACCAGAGAATATTTGTCAAGTTACAATAAAAGTAATGATATAATGAGGTCCAGGGAAGTCATCTAAAGGGGCATCTTTTAGTGGGGATTGTGGAGCTATGGTATTTCTTAGATGCAGGTTAGACAAATGCTTTATATTTCCAGGTAATCTTACTTTATTGTGTAGTAAATGGAGGCACAGCCTGACAAGACAAAATAGGTGATCTCGACCCCTTTAAATAGTCTGAGATTGGAGAAAACTTCAGTTCAGAAATATGTATTTTCCAGGGTTTGTGCCAACTATACTGGATATGGATCTTAAAGTTGACAAATGATCTAGATTCTAGTGCCCTAAACTGAGTGTGTGTGGGGGTGGCGGGGAGAGAGAATGTGTGTGTGTGTGTGTGTGAGAGGGGGGGGGGAGAGAGAGAGAGAGTGTATGTGTGTGTGTGTGTGTGTGAGAGAGAGAGAGAAGGTGGAGATGTTCCTTTTTTTTTGCTGGTGAGTCTATTCTTTCCCTTTATATAATTTTCTGAGTCACTCTGGGACTGGGTTCTTTTCTTCAGAAAGGCTGGATGTTTTGGGTGCTTGAATATTCCTTGTAGAATCTAAGTGGGAACAGTTTGACTTCCATCTCTTGGAAAACTCTTGCTTAAAGCTGTCTAAGTTCTCAGAGTCAGTTGCCTTTTATTCCATGGTTTTGCAACCTGCAGTAGGGTCACTATAGCATGAAAGTTTTTGCCAGGGTCACTATAGCATGAAAGTTTTTCCTCTTGGATAGATTTTGAGGTAGAGGGTGAGGAAGTAGACCCAAGATTTCTAGGAATACCTTACTTTGGACTTATCTATTGTAATGATAAGGTTGACTTAGAGTACTGTGATCATCTATTTGTGGGAGGGCTTGGGCACTAGACACCAGTTAATTGAGAAGTCATTTAGATTATGCTCAAAGACATCTTAATTTAGAGTGCACTCAGGTTTTGATAGGTGGGATTGGCCAAGGTCACCAGGGTTGTCTCTATTTTATTAACTCCACTTCTCAAATAGGGAAAATCATCAACCAGCAGGGATTTTTAAATTTTCTCTTCCTCTTTCTCTCTCTCCCTTCCTATCTATCTATCTATCTATCTATCTATCTATCTATCTATCTATCTATCTATCTATCTATCGTCTATCATCTATCTATCATCCATCTATCTATCATCTATCTGTTTAATACATCTCTTTGTTTAGACAAGGATTACACAATCATAGCATTTGTGAATGAAGATATTTCTATTGTTAGAATAAGTAAGTCATTCCTCTTAAAGCTTTATCCTTTAGAGGCCTATTAAAAAAACAGCATAACTTTCTTTAAAGGACATTCTAAGTTATTGTTTTAGTTCAAAAAGCAGTTTCATTGAAACAAGAGTGAGTCTGAATATAGTGCTGGTTCAGTCCTTCCCATCTACCAAGGTTCTACTGGGTCTCTCACTGGAGCAGCTCCCACCTATTGAGATAAACATCAGGATCCTTTGATGAAGAGAACAATGCAGAGGTAGAAACCCCCTTTTAAGAGGTTGATGAAAGGATTGAGATGGGCATTTAGTTTTTTTTTCTTGATTCATTCTTCTGAATAATACAAAACCTGAAAGGTTACCTTGTAATTCAGAAGTCAGAAGCTTTCAAATGAGATAGGATCTTAAGAAAAAGACTACAGACTCACTAGGAGGAAAATAGCATCTAGTCGTTTAAGAGTGTGTGTGTGTGTGTGTGTGTGTGAGAGAGAGAGAGAGAGTGAGCGAGCGAGAGAGCAAGAGCGCGAGGCACACATGTGTGTGCATAGGGAGCCTCATGCATTAAACATTCTAGAAAGTGTAGGCACAGCTGGTGCTTGGACAGTGAATCATGTGATCTCTGAAACATCAAATAATCTTTCTCTGTCTACTTTGTAATTATGGCTTGTCAAATTTCCTTCTGGTATTTGTTTTAAAAATAAATGCCCAGCCAGAGTGATTTAACCCTTTCTGTGCTTTGCAGCTGTTCCATTTGCATCATTGACTCAAATGTCACCCTGAGCTGTTGAAACCTGCCTATGTGGCATTTAAAATGCAGTAAATTTCAGGCACTACTGATTCAGGCTGGGCAGCTAAGGTGAAAGGCTTTATATCTCTGAAATCCTTGTGAAATAGCCAGTCACTCAGAAAGCAATTTTGAATCTTTTACACAAAGCAAAAAGATGAATGTTGCTACTGAGGTGACATAAAAGGGATACATCTGCCTTACAAAACTAGTAGCTTTTTCACTGCCTCCTTCTCCTAATGGCAATTACTCAGAGTTGCTGACTAGGTAGGTGCTGTGGTCTTTGAAGCTTGGCCCATGAACAAGACTATTTAGTCTTGTCATTATTGTGATTTTTTTCAATCAGTATTTGGATCAATCCATCAAGTTCATCTTCCATATCAAAGCTTCAATTGGAACTTTTTAAGGTTGTAACTGTCCCAGATATGCTGTTTAGCATCTATCTAGCATTCCTTGATTTTCATCATCAATTTAATTCTAGAAAAAATTATGAATTATAGATTATGTGCCTCTTATCATCTCCTCTTTGAGATAGTCACTAATATTTAAGATTCAGAGTAGTTCAGACACGTAAGGCTTCTTGGCCATGGGCAGTCTAAAAGGATACTTGGAATTTCTCTAGGAAGAAGTCTACTTTTTCTAAATACCTCTAATGCCACTTCTCTGATTCTGTTTCCATTTCAAAACTATTTACTACCTCCTAAGAAGAAAAGAGGAAGGGATTTTGAGACAAGCTAACTCAACTGAAGGATACTCTGTATGGAAGCCTGGAACCAGTGGAATGTAGAAATTAGAAGGTACGTGCCTAGTTTTTCTATGACCATGCAAAACTTGGCAGACATTATGATTGAAACTATTAAAAAATTGTGGAATATATTTTTGTGCCAGTTGCTATGCTAAGGAAAGATATTTACAACATCATGAAATTTATAGGACATTTATCCCCATTTTATAGATGAAGATGCTGAAGATAAGAAAGATTAAGTGAATTACCCAAGGCCATACAACAATTAAGTGGCAAAGCTGAGTCAGACACCTATTTTCTCTGACTATACTCAAGTTCTCATTTTGCATATTCGATAAGATAATATCCCCTGACTTCTCCATACTTAGTTCCTCTGCTTCCTTTGCTCCTATTCCTCCCTCCCGCCCTCCTGCATGTCTCCCTTTACAGGTCACAGTTTGAGTAATTAACACTTTTTTGAATGTTATTTCTTTAGAGAATTCTCAGATCTCCCAGGCAAAGGAGTTCCTCTGTTATATGTTTTCAGTGCCACTTTTCTCTGAGTGTATATCACAACTAAGAATTATTTGTTGTGTGATTATTTTCTAATGCCTCTTTCCCATACCAGACTTTATAGTCCATGAGAACAGAAATCTCCTCTGTCTTATCATAACATCTCTAGCTCTTGCCAGAGGCTATATACATAAAAGCAACTCAAACATTTATTAAATGAATGAATAAATGACACTGTGAGTGGTAGCTGTTGTGTTATATTTATTATTTTTGATAATTGAATAATATGTTTTATATGGATTCTCAATGGAGTAATTAAAGAAACTGTCAGAATAACAGAGCAACAAAAGAGATGCCAGCGTTAGTAATTTCTGAACACAGCCCGAGAGTGAGGTAATGGCACAAAGAAGTATAACATGTCTAAAGTGGAATCAGGAGGGCAGGATGAGGGGAGAGCAAGTTAGCAAATATTTTGCCTTTGACCTACCTTGCAGTCGCTTCTCAACAACTTCTGAAAAAGAACAGCCTTTCGGCCTATAGCTTTGATTTAGGGGAAAGAATTGATTCATCTCTAAGCTAAGCATGTTAATAAAAAAAGAAAGATCTAGAGGCAATTTTAGTTGTATGGTTTTTTTTCCCAAGTATTTTCCAATTTACTCACATTGTTTTTCAGTGCTAGTTATGCTTACTACATTCCTGATCAAAATTTATTTTTGAGCTGATTGTCTTCATGTTTTATAAACTTGAAGCATTCTCTTTCATGTCTGTGTGATATTCAGAGAGAGATTTCCCCTTTCCCTCTAGGTTTTGCTGCTTAAAGTGATATGAGACAACTTCTATTGTATTTTAATCAGATCTTTATCACAATATATCAGCTCTTTGGATTTTGCAAGATCTTAGACAAAGATAATATAATCTCATGATCCAAGCTGGCCTCTGACTGATTAGTCTTATTTGTAGATGGATGTTTCATACTAGAGAGATGTTAAGAATGTCAAGTTTTAGAGCATTCAGGCTAGCTAAAACAACTATGGTAGCAGTGTTTTAAATTCATTCTAGAAGATTATGCCTAGTGAATATTCAGCACTGTAATAATACAATAAAATATTTTTAACCAAGGAAATCTGATTTTACAGTACTCAAACTTATTTAAAATTATGAAAAGAGCAGATGCAATTTTTTAAATAATAGAAAATTATAGTTCTAAACAAGTAAGACTGAAGTAGTCAAATATAAAATAGGACATGCAGAAATAGAAATGACTGTTAAAAACAAAGAGCAAGTAATTAAAGCTAAAAAATTTACTCATTCAAAGAAAGAATTAGGTAATTTATGGAAATACACAAAATATAGTAGGATGAAAAATAAACAGAAGCATTTGTATTCAATTTAAGACCAAAATGAGGAAAGAAATTTTTGTTTTGTAAAGTTATTTAGGTAGCAACAGATTTTTCAGTTTTAAACAGCAGAACTAAGTTTTTACTTAGATGATTTCAAGGCTTTTCCAGATGCAGTGAAAGAAACATAGGCAGACCTCGATTTAAGAATAATCAATTTAGGAAGAATTTGCCCATGCAAACAAGGTCAGCTGTTTCCTCTTTATTCCCTTCTAGGAGCAGTTGCCCACTTGTCCCCATTTAAGAACTATTAAGAACAAGAGTAAATAAGTTGGAAAGATGTTACAAAAATACAGAGATACAGGCTCCAGAAAGACCAGCCTCACCCTCCCTACTCTGTCCCTCCCACCAAAATGGTGCTCAAGTTTTTTTAATGGGAATTGTTGATGTGTGAGAAGTAGAGGATCTGTTCCATTTAAAGTTTATTTCCCTTTATTTTTATTTCATTATATTTTATTTTTTAATTTTAAAATTCAGAACAATGCAAAAATCATGTATCCATTATCATAAGCAGGATACAGAAAAGTTCCCTTGTCCCTCCAAACTTCCTTCTGCTGTACCATGTATTAAAACTCTTTCCTTATAGAGATCTCCTGATCTGTTCTCTGCCCCTTTAGTCTTGCCTTTCACAGGTTGTCAAATAAATGGACTCATAAAGCATGTAATCTTTTGAGTCTAGCTTTTTATCACTTGGGATAATGTGTTTAAGATTCACCTATGTTGTTTTATGTGTAAATAGTTCATTCTTTTTTGTTATTGGGTAGTATTTCATTGTATGGATATACTGTAGTTTATCCATGCATCCATTGAAGGACATTTGCGTAGTTTCCAGTTTGTGGTTACTATAAAAAATGCTGCTATAAACATTTGTGTCAAAGTTATTTTGATGAACATAAATTTTTATTTCTGTTGTGTAAATTTACTAGAAGTAATTTACTAGGAGTAAGACTTCTGACTTTGTATCATATGGTAAGTGTATGTTTACTGTCAACAAAACAAAGAGGCAACCAACTGAGAAGGTATGTGCAAATAATGCCTCCGAGAAGGGGCTAATATCCAAAATATATAGAAAACTCATACAACTCAACAAGAAAAAAACAATCCAATTAAAAAATGGACAGAGGATCTGAAAAGACACTTCTCCCGAGAAGACATACAAATGGCCAATAGACATATGAAAAGATGCTCAACTTCACTAGCTATTAGGAAAATGCAAATCAAAACCACCTCACATCTGTTGGAATGGCTATTATCAAACAAGATAAGTAATAACAAGTGTTGGAGAAGTTGTGGGGAAAAAGGAACCCTCGTATACTGCTGGTAGGAATGTAAATTGGTACACTGTGGAAAACAGTACAGAGTTTCCTCAAAAAAGAATAGAATCATCATATGACCCAGGAATTCTTCTTTTGGTATCTACCCCCAAAATCTGAAAACATTTACCTATAAAAATATAAGCATCCCAGGTTCATTGCTGCATTATTCACGGTGGCCAAGACATGGAAACGACCAAAGTGTCCTTCGAGAGGTGATTAGATAAAGAAAATGTGGTACATATATATAGTGGAATTTTACTCAACTATAAAAAAAGATGAAATAGCGCTGTTTGTGACAACGTGGATGGATCTTGAGATTATCATGCTGAGGGAAATAAGTAAGACAGAAGTTGAGAACCATATGATTTCACTCATATGTGGGATATAAAACTAAAAGCGACAAACAAAAAGACAAACAAAAAAAAACTCATAAGACACAGACAACATTTTGTGATTAAGAGGGAAAAGGGGAAGGGAAGAGGTAGATAAGGGTAAGGAGGATCAAATATGTGGTGATGGAAGGAGATTTGACTTTGGGTGGTGAACACACAATGCAATATATAGATGATGTATCATTGAATTGTACACTTGGAACCTATATAATTTTATTAAACAATGTCGCCCCAATAAATTTAATTAAAAAAACCCTGCTAAATTATTTTCCAAGTGGCTATACCCATCAGTAATGAATTAGAATTCCAGTTGCCCAAAAAAAAAAAAAAAAAAAAAAAAAATCTTCTTTTAGGAGTATAGTTACCTTATGGTGGTTTTAGTTTACATTTCCCTAATGTCTAATGATGGTGAGCATCTATCTTTTCATTTGCTTTTTAGCCATTTGTACATCTTCTGTGAAATGTCTGTTCAAATCTTTTGCTTGTTTTTGTTTTCTTTTGCGTTTCAAGTGTTTTTTATATAGTCCCAATACAAGTCTATTGTTAGGTTTGTGATATGCAAATATTTTCTCTCAGTTTCTACTTTGTATTTTTATTCTCTTAATAATATCTTTCACCAGGTAAAAGTTTTTAGTTTTGATGAAGACTGATTTATCAATTTTAAAATGGTTTTGGTGTTGATCTAAAAACCCTTTGTGTAATTCAAGGTCATGAAGATTTTTCCTATTTTTTCAAAAGTTTTATAGTTTTATGATTTACATTTAGATCTATTATAACTTTTAAGTTAATTTTTGCATAAAGCGTGAGATTTATATATGTCAAGTTTCTTTTTTTTGAATACATATGTCTAATTGTTCCAGCATCATTTGTTGTGAAGATTATTCTTTATCTATTGAATTTTCCTTTGCATCTTTGTCAAATATCAATTGATAGAATTCATTAGTATTAGTGGAAGTGCAAAGCACAGTATAGGGAATACAGTAAAAAATATTGTTATAACTATATGTAATACCAGGTAGATATTAGACTAATTGAGGGGATCGCTTTGTAAATTTTATGAATGTCTAATCACTATGCTGTATACCTTAAACTAATATAAAATAATAGTGAATGCCAACTCTAATTGAAAAATAAAAATAAAAAAATGAATTCACTAGTAAAAGCATTTGGATCTACAGTTTTCTTAGTCAGCAGGATTTAATTGCATATTTAATTTCTTAGTAAATATAAAAATATTCAGGTTATTTCTTTTGAGTAGTTTTTAGGTCATTTGAATCTTTCAAGGAATTGCTGTATTCACATTGTTGAATTTATATAGCTATGGAGTTGTTTTTAGTATTCTTTTGTTATCTTTTTAATGTCTCCGAGGTTTGTTGTTCTATTCACAATGTTAATAATTTTTATCTTTTTTATTTTTTATTGCTCTATCTGGCTAGATATTTATCAACTTTATTGACTTATTTAGAGAACCAACTTTTCCTTCCATTAATTTTCTTTGCTTTCTTTTTTCACTTTCATTCCTTTCTGGTTTTATAATCATTATTCTCTTCTGCTTGCTTGGGGTTTAGTTTGCTCTTATTTTCTAATTTCTTAAGTGGAGATGAACCTTATTGATTCAATATCTTTCTTCTTTTCTAATATTAGCATTTAATGCCATAAATTTCCCCCTCTATGTACTGCTTTAGCTATATCCCACAAATTTTGATAAGTTGTATATTCATTTAATTCAAAATATTTTCTAATTTCCCTTGAGACTTCTTATTTAACTCATGGATTATTTAGAAGTATGTTGTTTAATTTCTAAATATTTGGGATTTTTTCCAGATATCTATGTTATTGATTTCTAGTTTAATTCCATTATTACAAGAGAATGTATTTTGTATGATTTCAATTCTTTTAAATTTGTTAAGGTTCATGTTACGAGGTAGAGTATAGCCTATCTTGGTGAATGTTTCATGTGCATTTGAAAGAATATGTATTCTACTTTCGTTAGGTAGTGTTTGATGAATGTCAGTTAAGTCCAGTTGTGTGATAGTGTTAGCTCTATATTTTTATCTGATTTTTCTATTAGTTCCACTGATTGTTGAGAGAGAAATGTTGAAGACTCTACGTATAATTGTGACTTTGTCTATCTCTCCTTTCAGTTCTGTAAGTTTTTGTTTTGTTTATTTTCAAGGTTGGTATTCAGGTCTTATAACGTCTTCTTGGTATGAATTGATGCTTTTATCTTATGTAATGTCCTTCTTTATCCCTGGTAACTTTCTATGTTCTAAAATCATTTTTTGTCTGCTATTAATATAGCCCCTGTAGCTTTCTTTTAAACAGTTCTTTTTCTTGTGGTAGGTCTTTTTTTTATTATTTTACTTTTCTCCTATAGGTTGGATATTTTATCCATTCTGACAATCTCTGTATTTTAATTAGTGTATGGACAGTCCCTGACTTAGGCTAGTTCAACTTACTATTTTTTAACTTTGCAGTGGTGTGAAGATGACATGCATTCAGCAGAAACCATACTCCAAATTTTGAATTTTGATTTTCTTTTGAGCTAGCAACATGTGGTACAATACCCATTTGTGATGCTGGAAAAGGCAGCAAAGATGATATTGCCCAGCTGTATGTTAATGTAAGTGTTCCGAGCACGTTTAATGTAGGCTAGGCTAAGCTATGATGTTCAGTAGGTTAGGTATAGTATACGTCTTTTCTAGTTATGATATTTTCAACTCTTGGTGGGTTTATTGGAATGTAATCCTATCATAAGTTGAGAAGCATATATATTTGAGCTATTTACTATCAATGTAATTATTCATATGGTTTGGTCTACCAATTTTTAATGTGTTCAATGTTTGTCCCCTCTTTTCCATTTTTCCATTTTTGCTTTCTTGACTTCTTTTGGATTGTTTGACTTTTTTCTATTTGAATTTATCCATTGGCTTTTGACTGTGCCTCTATATGGGTTTTTTTTTTTTTTTAAGTGCTTGCTCTATAAACTATAATAGACAGGCTTAACTCTTCGTAGTCTGCTATAATTAATATTTTGCCACTTCAAGTGAAACATAAAAACCTTAGAGTTATCCAGATACCTTTGTTATCTCTTCTTTATGTTGTTGATGACATATGTATAACATCTACATAATCTTAAACCCCACCAGGCAATGTTATCACTTTTGCTTTCAGTAGTCACAGATAATTTAAAAAACTTAACAGAAGTGTAGTTTATTTTCTACTTAAATGTTTACCACTTATGTTATTCTATCTTTATCCTAAAATTCCAAGTTTCTTTCTGTTATAATATCCTTGCTGCCTGAAAAGCTTCTTTTAGTATTTTTTTTTAGAGCAGGTCTGTTGACGTATTTTCTTAGTTTTCCTTCATTTGAGAAACTCCCTCCCTCTCCCCCCTGCACCGCCCTGGCCCCCTTCATTTGTAAAGGATATTTTCTCTGGATGTAGGAATCTTGGTTACTAGTTCTTTTACTTAAAAATGTTCCATTGTATTTTATCCACCATGATTTCTGTTGAGAAATCTTTAGTCCTTTGAATCATTATTCCTTATCTTTAATGTATTGTTTTACTTTGGCTTTCTCAAAAATTTTTGAGAAAAAACTTTTTTTCTTGAAAAAAATTGTTTTTCAGCAATTTGATTATAATGTTTTTCTTTGAGTTTATTCTGTTGGGATTCACTAAGCTTTTTGAATATGTAAATTTATGTCTTTCACCAAATTTGGAGACATTTTAGCCAATATTTCTTCAAATATTTTTCTTCACTAATCTCTTTCTTTTCGCCTTTAGGGACTTCAGCGACCTGAATGTTAGAATTCTGAGATTGTTTCACAGATTCCTAAAGCTCAATTCATTCCCCTCATCTCATCTCAATCTTTCTTTTTTTAAATCTCTGTCATTTAGATTGTATAATTTCTATTGATCTATATTCAAGTTCCATCACTTTTTACTCTATTTCTATTTTGTTACCAAGTCCGTCTTATTAATATTTTAATGTATTATTTAGTTAAAAAATCTCCATTTTTTTAATAGTGTTTTTTGGTGAGCACTTTTGTCTTTTCATTCATTTGAGAGAGTTTGCCCTTCCTTCATAGAGCTTAGTTACAATAGCTGCTTTAAAGTCTTTGTTTAATAATTCCAACATCTAGTCATCATGGGATTGGCATTTATTGATTGTCTTTTGCCTTGAGGGTTGTTGAAATTTTCCTAGTTCTTTTGATTAATGTTGTATTGTATCCTGAACATTTTGAACATTATGTTAAGAGACTCTGGGTCTTTGGGTCTTATTAAAATACTCTGGAGAAAGTCAATAGTCAATCTGGTTTAATTTAGACCGCAAGTCCCAATCCATCTTCTGTGGGGTATAGATCTTATATCAATTTATTCTTCAAAGCTTTGTCAGTGCCCCATTCTCATCATAGACCTGTAGCAAATGAAAGGGAAGGAGCCCGAGCTCCTGGTGAAAGCTCTGCTTATGTTCCAGCCAGGGGCTAGTCTGGGGCCTGAGCAGTGTAGGTCCATTCTCAGAGCCTTTACTCTTCTGATTTGGATCAGCCCCACACATGCACAGCTCATGAATGAGCCAAAGATGTCATACATAGATTTAGAGATTTTTCCTTTCTCCAGCTCTTTCTCCTCTGTAATATCTCCTGCTCTCTCCAGTTCTAACAGGCCCCTTTTCCTAGACCCCTAATGACAAAGCTGGGTCACATGTTTCCCTCAACCAAGTCTGCCTCAGAGGTGAGACAGCAAGAGAAAAAAAGGAAGAAAAATAACAGGATTTTCTCCCTAAGTGTTTAGATTACATCAGCTCCATGTCCAAGTGTCTTTGGTCAAAGAGAGGATATTTCTCTCAGATTTTTAGGTGCCTGCACACTGCTCCTGACCTGCCTGTGTCTGAGTTTGTCTCAGGGAAGGGCCAGGAGAGTAAAAAGTGAAAAAAAAAACTGAGGAGTTTTTGTACTCTGTCACATGGGCTCCCACCTTTGTACTCTGTCACATGGGCTCCCACCTTCATCCCCTGTGCTCTAGCTAGAAAGAGAAAGTTTCTCTTAGAGATTTTTCTATATAAACTTGCTATGCAGTTCTATGACTCAGGCTACCTTAGTGTCTAAGTAAGGAGATATAAGAAGGGAAAAGAAAAGTTTCGGAAACTTACCACCATATTGATCATTCCTCAAGTTTTGATTTCTTTGCTCATTTCACATGCTATTATAAACTTTTCAGTGTTCAGCTAGTTGTTTTATTTATTCTTTCCAGAGTTTTCACTTGTAATTCATGAGAGAGATAGTAGGCTTTGTCCATGTTAGCCCAAACTGGAAGGCTCCCCTTATTTTTCAAAGTATGTATTCTATAAATGGTGGTTAATCGTAGTTAAAATAGTTCTATTTGTGTTTTTCAGGTATGTTATGAATTAAATAGAATTGGTTGCTGTCTGGGTAACTAACTTATTTTCATGGTAACATTATGTCTATGGGAAAATATGTTCTAAATTCTAAATAAGCATCATGTAAAAATGACATTTGGAGTACAACTTGTTCCTATCATGTATTCCAGATGTCAAAAGGCTTAGAGCCTAAAGTTGAAATTTGCTTTGTTATTAAAGGTTACTTTATTTCTGTGTTCTGTACTCTACTATTGGTTTTGATTTTGGCATGTTTTGGTTTATGCCCATCTCTCTGATTCAGAATCTGTGTCATGCTATTTTCTCATGGCTTCATGGCCTTTCTTGCTTGATTTTCCCCTTTGCTTCTGTCCTTCTGGGTCTTGAACATAACCTGTTCATACCCTTTGTGCTAACAGTTGGAGAAGATTACATTGACTTAATGTTTGTGTCCCCCTTGCCCCCACCAAATTCATATATTGAAGCATAATCCTCATATGTTGAAGCATAATCCTCAATGTGAAAGTATTAAGAGGTAGGGCCTTTGGCAGGTAATTAGATCAGGAGGGTTGAGCCCTCATGAATGGGATTAGTGCCTTTATAAGAAGAGACACAAGAGAGGTGATCTCTCTCTGCTGTGTGTGGACTCAACCAGAAGATGTCTGTCTGTAAACAGTGGAGAGGGCTCCTACCAGAATATGACCATGTTGATACTCTGATCTCTGACTTCCTAGCCTCCAGAGCTGTGAGAAATAAAATTTTATTATCTAAGCCACATAGTCCATGATATTTGTTATGTTAGCTCAAACTAAGACCAATGACACTATGAATTGCTTTGTTTCTTTCTTGATCGATTCAAAAGCTTTTATACTCTGTTTCAGGCACTATTTTAGGAGTTGGGATATACCAAAATTAATAGTGCATATACCCTGACTTTAGGAAGCTCATCCTTTAGTAGAGGACTATAAACAACCACATTGTAAGTGCAAAAGAGAGAGTAGAGGAGTTTAGAGAAAGGCTGGATTATTTCTTGCTGGGGAGGTTAGAGAAGACTTAATAAAAGAGGTAGCATTTAAACTGAACTGAGAGAAGAAGCAGGGTTTAAACATGCATAGAAAGGAAGACAATCATATTTGGAGAGAACTGTATGGAGAAAAAGTCGAAATGTAGAAGTGCCAATTGGTAACAGTGGGTTCTGTTCATTAGCTGGCAGTAAGGGATTCAGAAGGAGGAATATTTGCCCTCTCATCAGGCACAGATGTGCCATGGTTTATCCATAATCCTGTCTTTCAGGAAACCTCTTCATATCCTCCTACTGCTTCTTCAGCACTTGGCCTCCCCTAAGTTATTGTGGAAATTAAGAAAGCAACATGCCATGCAAAATTCCAAATAAAAACTGGGCTTCTTTATTATTCAAGGGCACTCTGTCTCCAGGTGCGGGTGATAGGGAGCATCCTTAGGTGGAGGACTTCAATCCGCTCAAAAATATAGCTGTTAGGGCCCAGGAAGGCTCTGTTTCCAGAGTTCGAGGTGAGCCCTTTGCTCTCCAGATGGAGAAAATGCTTTCTTATGTTGATTGCAGACTAGATCTCCAGTGAGAACCAAGGACTGGAGTTCTCATCACTCAGCTCTAAAGACATGTCCAGAAGGAGAGTTTCTAAAATGTTCTAAGTAACCGGAAGGATTTTTAGAAGAAGCAAATTGACTCTCAAGATGACAGCACTCATTTGCATATAAATTTTCTCATCTATTTTTATTTTAAAGCCTCCTTACATCATAGTCATGCTGCATGTGGCACAGACCTTCCTGTCACCACTGCCCCCACTCCCCCCTTTTTAAAAAGAAAGTCAGCTTAAGGAGGCTAATTGTTTCAATGGCTCCTACAACCTGTTATTTATTTGAAAGTGCATTTGCAATAATGCATTAAATGGTAGCCTAGTGACCTGAAAGAGTTAATGTGCCTCCCCTTTTGCTGAACTCCTTCTACCTTAGAATCGCTTAAGCACTTAGGGAATTTTATTCAGTGAATATGAAATAATCATGTCTGACCCAGGTGCAGTGAGTATAGGCTTTTAAAACATGTTAAGACAGGGTTGTCTCTTGACCCATGACCGATATCAGAGAGTTAAAGAATACCTGTCTGTTTTATCACAGCTATAGCTGTCATCATGGAATATTTAAAGTCAAATCACAATCAAGGACAGAAACTATAAGCCAAATATAAACAAGTAACTAGGTTCAAGGCAGGTTTAATCCTAACAAACAAAATAAACTGTAACAATGAAAACCAGGTCATGCCATTCCTCTGCTTAAAACCCGCCAATGATTTCGGGATAAATCTTAAAGCATGACATCAAGATCCCTCACGAACTCATTCTAGACTAACTCTCTGGGCTCGTTTCCTGTGTGTGCACCTATATTAGCTTGCTAGGGCTGCTGTTAACAGAGTAGCACAGAAATTAATTTTCTCACAGTTCTGGAGGCCAGAAGTCTGTGATCCACGTGTCAGCAGGGTTGGTTTTTTCTGAGGCCACGCTCCTTGGCTCGTAGATGGCTATGTCTTTACATGGTCCTCCCTCTGTGTCTGTCTGTGCCCAAATATCTTATTATTTGAAAACCAGTCATATTGGATTAGGGCCTACCCTAATGATGACATTTTAACTTAATTACCTCTTTAAAGGCCTTATTTCCACATACAGTCACATCCTGAGGTACCGGTGGTTAGAACTTCGACGTATGAATTTTTAGGGACACAATTCAGCCTATAACAACACTCATGCTCTGGCCATACTTAGCTACTGTTAGCTCTCCAAACAAGCCCCGCTTGCTCACACTTCCTGACTTTACATAGATGGGTCTTTGCCACACTTTCTTGCCTGCCTAGCTCCTACTTGGCTCAAGCAACACCTTTGTTACTGCTAGGCTCTGGTCTAGAGGATAAACTCTGTCTTGCTCATTCTTGCATTGATCGAAATCCTGCTCAACGAATGTCAAACTGAATTGACAGTTTTAGGATCTAAAGGGAAATGAAACAGAGATATTGATGTTTTTTTCTGCTTCCCCAGCCCCCTTTCCTCTCCTCTTTAATGACACTTGTTAATCCAGGTCCAGCCTAGGCCAGCCTTCTGGGTCTGGGTGTGGCTTGTATTTAAGCTGAGTGATCAAACCATCAGGGAGGATGCCATAGGGAGGCGAGGCAGGATGCCATAAGGAGGTGAGGATTGATGTGGCCATGAGAGTAAAACTGTCCAATATGGTAGCCACTAGCCATATATAACTATTTCAATTTAAATAACTTTAAATTAAATAAAAGTTCACTTCCTCAGTTGTACTAGTTACATTTCAAGTGTTCAATATCCACATGGGACTAGTAGCTACTGTGTTGGATAATATAGTGTATTTCCATCACTACAGAAAGTTCTACTAGACAGCTCTGGGAAGACTCAAATGGCCAGGTTGGTCTGTGTTCAATTTCTATGCTTCATCTTGACCTTTTTATTTAGGATTATGGCAATCTCAGGTTTTCCGAACTGACCAAAAGTTTTTGGCATTCCCGAAGCAAATAAAACCTTGACTCCAGAATTTATCTGTTTTATTATGGTCCTTGGGTATGACGCACAGTTAATCCTCATACCTTAGTGTCATTTGGCAACAGAATTCTTTTTAACACAGTTCTACTTATACCTATATCCAAGGCTACATATGTATTCAGGGCAAACTTAGGATATACGTGACAGTCGTCATAATGCTTCAAGTTTCTTTCATATCCTAAGACTGAGCTACAGTCTACTGTTACAGTCACCAAGTATTATTTCCTCTTTATTCCTACTCAGATCTAGTCTTAGAGAAGCATATTAGTCATTCTTCCTTAGCATGGACCTATCATATTACCTTGCTCTATAGCGTAGGATAGAATGACAATAAATCTTGATTAAGAAATTTGACTCTATGCCTAACACCTATATGAGCCTGGGAAAGTTTCCTGTCCCTTCAGAGTCTCTGTTTCCTGTAAAATGAGGACAATAACATTTACTTCTAATTATTGTAAGAATTGATGTGGAAGGGTGTATATCTTCCATAGAATACATATACTAAATATTAGTTTTCTTTCATTTTTCTTTGTGTCAAATAAATTTAATTATTGCCGAGTCACCAGAAGAAGCTTTTTTGGTGTATGACATTTAGTGAGGGACAGGTAGAGGGCTCCTTGAAAATATTACGAGAGCCATCCCTCTGTTTTTGCCTTCAGATCTGTTTGAAACTGGAAAGAGGCTCAAAACTTAAGCACTGTGATTAAAAAATGACTTCTGGAAGTGTGGAGAAGAGGTTCAGTGTGGCATATACCTTTGCCCAGTTACCTAGATAGCAAGTTACCTACACTGTGAGGACCATTGGGACAACAGGACAAGGTGACAGTTGACTATCAGTGTTCAGTGGAAAAACTTGGTACTGAAGAGACCAATTTTGTTTTTAAGTTATATTTTTAATTGATTTTTTAAAATTATCAGTAACCAGAAAGCAACACTAGAAGGAAGATAGTTGGACTGTGGACTTTAGATTCTAGAATTAAGAAGCTGATTCCAGGATTTTAGCACTTAAAGGAAAATTTTACTTTTGAGGTGAATATTCCACTGTATAAGAACAAAATTTATTTGTTAAGAGTATCACCTTTTGTCTTCACTGACAACAAGAAGAATGTGATACTCTGAAGTTATAGATGTAAGACAAATTGTGCTGAAAATAGAAGCTCCTCACATAATGAAACAAAAACCTCCTTCAACTCTCTTCTAAATTGAACTAAATGTAATTGATTCTACCAGGTAAATTACTTTGAGTGTATTTTTCTGTGATGTATTTTAAATTTGAAAAAACATGTGAAAATATTACAATTGAAAGAGAATTCTATGCCTATGCCTCTGTCTTATTTGTTTTCCTACTGGGTAGCAGTTTCAACACATTTTATATCTGAGCTTTCAGACATTGAGTAGCTTTGATGACTGGGGTAGTTAATTCCTACAGGGCTGACTAAGTCAATAGGATAATGTGATGGCATTTTTATAGACTGTGCAGTATTTATTTCTTTTAATCACTAAGAGAAATGATCCTTCCTTCTACCCCTCTTCTGTCTTTCCTTCTTTCTTCCTACCTCCTTTTCCTCCTTCCCTTTTCCCCCCTATTTCTCCCTCCATTCATTCCTCCCATTTTCCATATGAGCTCAAGGAGGCTCTAGTTTTACTCCTTGCTGCATAATATTAAATTTTATAAAATCAATTAAACATTATTTACTGAATTCTGTTCTAGTCATGGTTCTAGGCACATGGTTCTATCCAGCACAGTGGATGAAAAAGGTATATAAACCTTTGTCCTCATGAGGTTTATATTTTTGAAATAATCTCTGGATCTTTTGGAGGTTCTTTTGAAGAATTTTGGAGGGTTTGTCATAAATTGTAAAAGATAAATCAATTTCTCTGGTTTCAGTGTACACTACAAAGCCATTTACTCCTACTTAAACTCCCAACAGCCCATTACCTGAAGCATGGGAAGCCTGGACCTTAAGGTCACTGTTATGGTCAAAGGCTTTGAACATCTCTATCCTTAAGTCTCTCGTTTCAAATGAAACCTCTCTAAAACTTCTGTGATTATCAATCACTTAAATTAAAATTCTTTTTCTTTATTTTAATCTTGATGAATTATCCTGTTTCCCCATTTCTACTAGAGTGTTTATGAGGCAAATGCCACTCAGATGCTAATTCATCTTGACGAACAATAGATGGCAACATGTTCTGCATCAAGATCACAGTCATTCTGTTTTTCTTATGCTCACTGTATATATTACATTATCTAAAAATTTTTAAATTTTTCAAATACAATTGGCATACAATATTATATTAGTTCTAGGTATACTACATAGTGATTATATCTGCCTATCTATCTATCTATCATCTATCTATCTATCTATCTATCATCTATCTATCTATCTATCTATCTATCTATCTATCTATCTATCTATCTATCTATCTATCATCTTACAAAGTTATCACTCCAATAAATCTAATACCCACCTGACACCATACATAGTTATTACAATATTATTTCTTATGCCTTACTTTACATCCTCATGACTATTTTGTAACTACCACCTTGTACTTCTTAATCCTTTCCCCTTTTTCGCCCATGCCCCTCCTATCTGGCAACCATCAAAATGTTCTCTGTATCTATGAGTTTGTTTCTATTTTGTTTGCTTGCTTATTTGTTCTTTAGATTCTACATGTAAGTGGAATCACGTGGCATTTGTCTTTTTCTGTCTGACTTACTCCACTCAGCACAATGCCTTCTATGTCCATCCATGTTGTTGCAGATGGCAAGATTTTATTCTATTTTACGGTTCAATAATATTCTACTGTAAATACGTACCACCTCTTTTTAATCCATTCATCCATTAATGGACACCCAGGTTGCCACCATATCTTGGCTATTGTAAATAATGCTGCAGTGAGCCTATAGATTCATGAGTCTCTTCTAAGTAGTGTTTTGGATGTTTTTGGATAAATATCCAAAAGTAAGATTACTTGGTACTTCTTTGTTTCTTGTTATGGCCTTTGTTTTAAAGTCTATTTTGTCCAGTATTATTAATATTGCTACCCCAGCTTTTTGTTTCCATTTTTGTGAAATATCTTTTTCAATCTATATGTGTCTTTCAATCTGGTGACTGTAGGCAGCATATGTAAGGGTCTTGTTTTCTTACCCATTTGCCCACCCTGTCTTTTGTTTGGAGCATTTAATCCATTTACATTTAAAGTAATTGTTGATAGGGATGTAGCTATTGCCATTTTATTATTCATATTATTTATTTATTTTTCTTCTTCTTAAAGATATCCCTTTAACATTTCTTGTAATACTGGTTTGGTGGTGATGAACTCCTTTAGCTTTTTCTGTCTGAAAAGCTCTTTATCTGTCCTTCGATTCTAAATGATAGCTGGGTAGAGTAATCTTGGTTGTAGGTCTTTGCTTTTCATCATTTTCATGCCAATCCCTTTTGGCTTGCAAAGTTTCTGTTGAGAAATCAACTGACACTCTATTGGAAGCTTCCTTGTAGGTAACTAACTGTTTTTCGTTTGCTGCTTTTAAGATTCTCCTTTTGAATTTAACCTTTGGCATTTTAATTATGATGTGTCTTGGTGTGGGCCTCTTTGGGTTCATCTTGTTTAGAACTCTCTGTACTTCCTAGACTTGTATGTCTATTTCCTTTGCCATCTGGTCATCTGAGGCAGGTGCCCCTGAGGTGTCCCTTGTGTGTTTTTTGTATGCCCTCCTGTTGTAGTTGAGCCTTGATTGCTGTTGACACATCAGTGGGAGAAATTGACCCTCAGGCTGACTGGCAGTGAGGAATGGCCATGACTACAGTAGACAAGCTCTTGTGCAGGGGCTGACTCTACGGAGCAGGTTTCCCTTCAGTAGGGCTCTAGTGCTTGTTGAGTCTGTCCTTTGGGTGTGTCATTTATGGAAGTGTTTTTGTGATGCTCTGTTTTGGTCTCAAGCTGACTGCGAGGTTTGTTGGTTCTGGGGTTTGTCAGGAGGGGTTCTGGCGTAAGCCTCTGTCCATGTCCAGCCTGAAACTGGCTGGTAAGAGCTACAAAGTGATCTTCAGATGGTTACTACCTGTGCTGGGCTTGGAGGTACCTGGCAGAGGCTAAACTATGAATTGAAGTTGGTTCTCACTAGTTTATTCAGTTTCTTATTTCATATCCTGTAATCCACAGATATAGCATTTTTGCTTATAATAAAAAGATAAGGAAAGCAAGAAATGAGAGGATAAACTTACAATGTCACTTCCAGTATCACATTAGTTATGGGGCTGTTTCTTATTTGCCCTCTGTGTCATTTGTATGTTGGCTTTTATTCTCTGTAATTTTATTGATGGACAGTTAGATTTATATAGCTTCATCTATCATAGTAAGTTTTCAAATTGAAGATGGTGTCTGATATGAAAATTGCCTTTTTTAAAAAATAACAACATCTGCCATTTCACACTGCAGAAATTGGTCCTGATCAATGGATTACTTCAAATGACATTCCTAAATCCCAGGGAACATCAAGTATGAATGATTATCCTGTAACAGTATAATAGGACTCCCTGTTGTACTGCAAATGAGTGCTCATTTGTTTCTTTGATGTTTTGCCCATTTCAAAGTGAATCTCGACATTATTTTACACAACACGGAAGCAACTAAAATGTACCCCTATAGATGTTTATTTTTGTGAATTCCCTCATCCTGCTTGTTGCCTCAGAGTTTGGCAAATATATACACTCTTCAACAATTTCAAAGTCTTTTAAAAATTATGTTGTTCATTAAATCTTTAAAGGCCTGGATAGTTTTTAAGGAGTCACATTTTGAAAGCTGTGTGTTTAAAAGTGACTGTTTTGGTTTGATATAGTCCCATTTGTTTATTTTTACTTTTGTTGCCCTTGCCCGGGGAGACGTATCCAAAAAGAAATGGCTAAGCCTGATGATGTCAAAGAGCTGACTGCCCATTTTTAATTCTAGGAGTTTATGGTTTCAAGTCTCACATTTAAGTCATACAGAGAAAGAGAAATACTATACAATTTCACATATATGTGAATCTAAAAAGAACAACAAACAAATGGATAAAAAAAAATAGACTCATAGTTATAGAGAACAAATTGATGGCTGCCAAAGGGGAGGGGAGGGGCAGATGGGTGAAAAAGGTGAAGGAAAATTCCAGTTATAAAGTAAAGAAGTCATGGGGATGTAATGTACAGCATAAGGAATATAGCTGATAATTTAATAAACTGGTAAGGTGACAGATGATTACTAGATACATCATGATGATCACATTATAAGATATATCTAAAGGTAGAATCACTGTGTTGCAAACCCGAAATGAATATGATATTGTATGTCAAACTGTAGTTTAAGAAAAAATAGTGATAAAAAGATAAATTACTTATAATCTCATTAAAAAAGTGACTGTTGATCCAGTCTACCTGAGGGGACATAAATAAGACCCAAATACATAGAAAAGGGGAGAGAAAATAAGTGAGAATGAGTCATACTCTTTCAAGGAATTATAGCTCTTTAAAGTTAAAAAAATGAAAACTTCTAAAAATAGGCAATACATTCAAATAGTTCAAAATTAGAAGTTACTGAAAGGTATACAGTGATAAATGTCTCGCCCTCTCCTACTTTCCAGCTACCAAATTCCCTCCCAGGAGGCAAATAACTATACCAGTGTTCTGTGTAATTTGCAAAGATAACCATGTGCAAGCAAGATTATCTGTCTGTCTGTTTGTCTGTCTACCTACCTATTTGTAGGGTAGTCTGTCAGGAATGTCTAGCTGGAATTCTCAGGCATGAGCTGAAGCTTCAGACCACAGGCAGAATTCTTCTTTCCCAGCAAAACCTCAGTTCTTCTCTTAAGGCCATTCCACTGATAGAATCAGGCCCACTCAGATTATCTAGGATAATCTCTCTTACTTAGAGTTGATTGTAGGCACTAATAATATCTACAAAATACTTTTACCATAACACCTAGATTAATTTGATTGAATAACTAGGACTACATCCTAGTCAAGTTGACACATAAAACTGATTATTACATCCATGTCTTTTCATCTTGGCACCCATATACATCTCCCTAAATCATATTTAATTTCTAAATAAAGACAATAGCAAAGTCATATATCCACCTAACATAACACAATTATCCTGCATGCATTAAAAACACACTAACCCTTTCCCAAAAGAGGATGCAAAGTCCTTGGGTGGTATTTACTCTTATCCTTGATATTCTGTAGCTTGACTATTATGATGTAAAGTTGACTATTATTGATACATCTTATGTTAGATAATAAGGGGGGTAAGAGAGGGAGGAAAAAACGTGTTTGCTTAAAATACATACAAGCACATTCATATCAAAATAAGGAAGAAGTACTTATAACTATTATAGTCCTCATTTCTGGAACTGGTCATGTGGTTGTAGCTAGTATTTATAGCTACTTTCTTCTGCTACTCATTCCATATTTTCTTTGTCCTCAGCAAGATCTTTGGCATATTGTAGCACTTTGCCTGGTGAGGTGACCCAAATTTTCATTCCTGAGGCGTCTGGGCCATCACCTTCCTTCCTAATGAGTTGTTATAGTTTTGCACTGATTTTAATTGAAGTGCATGATACTGACAATAGACACCCTAAAAGATCTCCTAAAAGAAACAGTATCCCAGACATACTGTTTCTCATCCCCTATTGTGTAGTAGCAACTCAATTTCCCCTTGGTAATTAGGATCAATCTCCCCAACCAGTACAGTACCTCTCGTTTTGCCTGTTGATTTAGAGCCATGAGGAGCAAGTGGCAGGGCGTCAGTCTTAACTTTCAGTTCATTGAAATTATTGTTGTGTTTCCTGGAGAAAGCATTCCTCCCTTTGAAACTTAGACCTTTAGACTAAAAGAGCACAGGTCTGCGGCGATGAGAGGTCATGGGGATGAGAAGCAAAATTTTTGCTAATGGATGACTAAGCCTAGTAGTGAATGATGCTACAGCCATTTCCATTTCCCAATTCCTGGGCCCATGAATCTTGGCTGTGGGAGAAATAGAATCATGTATTAGAGGCTGAATTAGAACATGTGTGGCTTCCTGAAGAACGTTGCCTCACACCTGCAAGGTAATACATCACTGTAATTGAGCCTTCTAAAGGCAATTCTACTATTCTATAAAGCCACATGCTTTTGGATGGTAGCAACATGATAAGACCAGTGAATTCCATGATTATGGGCCCTTTAGCTGCACTTATTTTGCTGTGAAGTGAGTTCATTGCTCAAAAGTAATACTGTGTGGAATACCATGATAGAGAATAAGGCCTTCTATAAGTCCTAGGATGGTAGCTGAGGCAGAAGCACTGTGTGCAAGGAAGGCAAATTCATAGCCAGAGTTAGTATCTATTTTAGGAAGAACAAAGTGCTGCACCTCTATAAAGGAAGTGGTCCAATGTAATCATCCTGCCTGCCACTAGATGTTTGATCACTCTGGAGAATGGTGTCTTATTGGAGAATCAGTACTGGTTTCTGCTCCTGGCAGATTAGGCACTTCGCTGTGGTTGTAGCCAGATCAGCCTTGGTAAGTGAAAGTCCACCTTGCTGAGCCCATACATAATCTTTATCCCTGTCACCATGGCCACTATATTCATGAGCCCATTGGGCAATGACAGGCTGAGAAAGAGGCAGATTGGTATTTATAGAACACTATCGACTTGAAGCATGCCTTACATACTGGCTTCTCCCTTGCTTCTTTCACTAAATAAGTAAGGCCATGGAAAACATTCCATATCAGTTCATGAAGAGCTTTAAGAAAATGTTTTATTCCAAAAGATATATTTTTTTCTTTCATATAGTATGATCAGACTGGATTTATAGCAATGCGAGTTAGTGGACGTTAACCATGAGGGACAAGCTCAGTTCTAGACCTGAACTGATATTTTCTGGTGTATTGAGTTGACCTCATAGAACTAGAAATAGTACCTAAGCAGGAAGCCTGTGCTGTCAAGATGACAAGGAAGTTGCTAATGCTTCAGTGACTGGGCCAGTTGTGGTCACGACTGTTTAGCACTTGTATGGTATAGTGGTTAAAGAGCACTGACCTAAACCAGTGACTATCCTTGTTTGTCCTTGTCTCTTCCCAACTGCTCTTTAACTCAGTAATGCCTATGCCTTTTATTCATTAATCTGTGTGTCCCCTCTGCAATCTTCTTGTGAGCAGGGACCTTGTCTTAATCATTGTTGTATTTCAAATGCTTTGCATAATGCTTAATATGTAGTAGTTCATTTCATAGTCATATTACTTTATTCAGCAAATAATGACTGAGCCTCTACTGTTGTTGCATGTTGAATGGGCGTCCCTTTTCTCTTTTCTTTTCTTAATTTCTTTTTCTGGCTGTAATTCTTTTTTCAGTTTCTTTCTTTATTTGGCATAAAAGGAAAACAAGTCTTATTGAAAGACAATTTAGTTCAATTCAATTCTAAAAACACTTACTGAATGCTTACTTTGTGCTATGCACAGAATTTGACAAGACACTTTCCCTCATAGCACTGTTTAGTAGAAAAGAAAGACACAAAATATAATCAAAGGTAATAGGACAAATGCCATGATAGTAATATGCTTTTAAAGAATATCTTACAGCCACTATAGAAAATAGTATGGAGGTTCCTCAAAAAATAAAAAAAAAAAATAGAACTACCATATGACCCAGATACCCTATGTTGGGGTATATATCCAAAGGAAATGAAATTAGGATCTCCAAGAAATGTATGTGCTCCCATGTTCATTGTAGCATTATTCACAATATCCAAGATATGGAAATAACCTGTTTGTCTACAGATGAATGGATACTAGATTTTATATATACATATATATATGCATACATACATACCTACATACATATGTTCATACATACATGCATGCATGCTTACAATTCAACCATGAGAAAGAAAGAAATCCTGGCATTTGCATTTGCAATAACATGGATGGACCATGAGGCATTATGCTAAGTGAGATGAGTCAGACAGAGAAAGACAAATACTGTATGGCATCACTTATCTGTGGAATCTAAAAATGCCTAACTTATAGAAACAGATAGTAACATGGTGGTTTCCAGGGGCTGGGAGGTGGAGGAAATGGGGAAATGTTGGTCAAAAAATACAAACTTCCAGTTATAAGATGAATAAGTTCTAGAGATCTAATGTATAGCACATTTACAGTAGTTTACCATACTATATACTTGACCGTTGCTCAGAGGGTAGATCTTAAATATTCTCACTACACACAAAAAGTGGTAATTATGTGAGGTGATGAAGGTGTTAACTAAACCTATCATGGTAATCATTTTACAATATATATGTGTATAAAATCATTATGTTGTACATCTTAAACTTACATGATGTTACATGTCAACTATCTTAATAAAGGTGGAAAAAAACTGTGTATTAATAACCCAGGAATCTTGCTTCACAGGTGGCTAACTCTTAGGTAGGATAACTCTAAATCAAGAGTTCTTCATTATTTCTCAGAGTTTTCCTGTGGGATAAAATATCAGCCATCCAGAGAGGTAGCTGATTTGACAACATTCCCTTTATAGGGGAAACATTACTTTCTCACTTCCCTGTTCCCCTACTGGTATTTTCTGAACCTCCAAATAAACTGCTAGAATTTGAATCCTTATCTCAGGGTCTGCTTCTGGGAAAACCCAAATCAAGACAAGACCAGGGTAGAGACAGGATTTGAACCCAGGCTTTTGGAATTCACAGTCCATGCTCTTACTAATTCCTCTTCTGACACTAGAAGGCAAGCTGGACAGAGAGCAAAGGCAAAGACACAGAGGCTTGACAAAGTCTGGTGGCTTTGAAAAAACAGCTCAGTATAGCTAGAACAGAATGGTTTGGGGAGTGGGATGTGAGGGGGGGAGATGAAACTGGAAATTCAACTTGGGATAGATTCATGAATTATTTGTAGGTCAAGTTAAGGAATTTGAGCTTTGTTGCAAAGGCAATGGGAAATCATAGCACAGTTCTACCAGGGTGTGATATGATCAGATATTCATTTGCAAAATTTCCTTTTGGTGTAAAGTAAAGAATGAATTGGGATGAGGGGCAGTGGAGAGACTGGAGATAGGAAGACGGGTTCAGAGGCTACAGCTGCTAGGAGAGTAATAATGTGGATAGAAAAGGAGGAGTGGACCTGACAGATGTCTAGAGCATAGGTCCAATGCAACATGGTGATGAGTGTAGTTAAGTACCTGTGCAGAGAGTAAGAGGTGCAGGGTGAACGAAAGGGAGGATTATTTAGAAAGAGAACACTTTCAAATGGATATATTAAGTTGCAGATAGCCGAAGGCTACTCAGGTGGAGAAATGCAAAAGCAGGTAAAGATAGAGCTCTGAGATTTAGGAAAGAGCCCACAATTAGATATACAAATTTTGGAATATTGATTGATATTTGAAGATCTTAAAATCCTGGGCATGGATGGAATTCCTTAAGAAAAGGGAAAAAAGGCTATGGAAAGTACGTGAAGTACTTTCATGCACATTATCTCATTTGATCTTTGTTATAACCATCTAAGGTAGGGAGGAAAGGTATTTTCACCATCATCTATCAGGGGGAAAATTTAGACACAGAGAGAGGTTAGGTGGCTTCTCCCTTAGCTTGAAAGGGGAAGGGCTGAGGCAAGGAGTAGGTCTATGTGCTCCATGTCCAGTGCTCCTCCCATCACACCACACTGTCCCTTTCAAAATACATTTGCATGCCTATATCCAGTGATATAGGTCCTCTCCAGAAAAGTTTTTTTCTTTTTAGAGACAGTATCATATCTTTCCCCACATTATATATCTCTTATTATATTATAGAAACCTGTCTGTCGAATGTCTAAACATGCTGTATAATCTTTTTTTTTTTTTGGTAATTTTTACTTGTTTGCTGATAATTCGACAGACATTTAACATAGAGATTGGACACAGGCATAGATAACACCAAATCTCATTTTTCAAGGCCATGCTTGCTTTGCAGGTAAATTCTTAGAGGCTCAGCTAACTCTTGGTCATTTTTCTTGGTCCATTTTTTTATGTATCACCTGTCACCAGGGCTGTCTCCCTTTTCATTATTTTTGACCATGTGCTAAACATCCAACCTAACTCTAGAACGAAGTTTTAGGCTGTAATAAATCACATTTATTCGGTGGACATCCTCAATGCCTATAGCCAATCTTCCTGAGGTTTTTCTCTTCCTCCTTTTATGCTCTGGGGAAGGCAGTCTCCAAATAGGACCATAAGTCATATCAGAAAAAGATCCTGAAACGGAGCTTCTCTGCATACAGAGAACATAACCATTTTTGGCCAAGATTTTTTAAAACCTACTTCCCTCTCTTATTTATCAGAGAGGTGACACTGATATTTGGAAAATGTTGCAGAAGCGATATTACATGTGACAAATTGTGACATATTATGTTACATGATTTGTGGCATATTTTATCTATTTGAGAAAAAACTGGGCAACGTCACATATGTGTGAGTCAAGCCCTTGTAACCTCCCCAGGGCAGTCACAGCTAGAGCTGGGTTGAACAGACTGAGGGAACAGCTCCCATACATAGAGAGCAGAAGGGGCTTGTCATGTTCTGCTGTGGTTGGCAATTTACTTTCCCACCTCTTTAAGCATATGTTAAATATTGGTAGGAAAAAAACAATCCCAGATTATGGCAGGACACCCTCTGTGTTGGATTTTTCTCATCTTTCTGCCGTTTATTTAACTAATTTCCAGTCATTCATACTGATGTCTGGGTATATTAATAATTTTGTTTTAGGCAGAAATACACCACTATCCTGATCCTTTTCTTTGATCCCCAGAATTTTCATATTTTGTTTTAATTGTGATAGAAATCAGGTTATGATTTATTTGTGAGAAGGGACAGTTTTTGAAACTTCTGTCCACTAACTACCCCCTGCCACTTTCTCTCTTCAAAATGGCTACAGCAGACCCACTACATAATAATGACTCACTTAGGAAGCGGATGTGCCCTGTTTGATGAAAAACTTGGATAAGCTATTTCTTCCAGAAGCGTATGTGTGCATGCGTGTGTGTATAGACTTTTTAAGCTTGTGGCCCTTTACCCACTGCATCAGACCTCCTGAGCATCCAGATTATTTTTGTGAGGACAGGAAGTATTCCACCTATAGCCATCCTTTCCTTTTTGGGAGAATAAAAATGTTTCCAGTGTGATGATATTTAGCCATATTTCCAGTTAGGTGAAAATCAGTGACAGAAAGTAAGGGATAAACAACATTTTCGTTTTCTGAGTTGGTAGCTCATGTTTATGTCCGTTAGTCTCAAGTTAAGATAAATATCCGGAAATCTCTTGCATAAAAATGTCAACTTACTTGGATAAGGTGTGTGGTTAATCAGAGCCCAGTTTCTTGACTTTTTTCTAGGAAAAAACAGGAACTCGGATCCAGTCTCTGGCACTCTTGAGTGTAACCTTGCTGTCAACGACCCTGGTTCAAGTCATTCCTTTTCTCCTCCTCTGCTGCCTTTCTCCCTGCATCCCTTGTTTCCTTTATGGGTGGCTCTCTGGAGCCTTTAAATTCAGATACTTGTTTGCTCAGCATCTTCTGCTTTTATTTTTAAACGGTTTCTTGGATTTTGTGCACTGGTTGGATGAAGTTAAATACAGGGACCAAATTCCTTCTCGCACCACTTGGGGGAGTGGACAGGAATCCTCTTCAGAGTTTCTCTTCCAAAAAACCAGGAAGCAATGTGATGTATAGCTCACATCAGTCTCTTGACTCCCCATCCACATTGCTCCATTTAAATTTAAATTTTAAATTTCCACAGAACTGACATGAGTTATGGCATTTTATTTGGCAGTGCTAGAGCTGAGGCCAGTTCTATAAAAAATTATGAGAGATGAAGCTCATCCTAAGGTTTATTGTGCATACTGCATCCATCTTTCCACCTTTGCCTCTGAACTTTTAGTGCCCAGTCCTTAAAATAATAATTCTCTCTGTCTTTTATTATTTATCATCATAAAACAATTACTATCATCTCATGAGTGTTTATTATGTGCTAGACATTTTTCTAAGCATTTTATATATCATCTCATTCAATCATGTAATTTGGATATTTCTATTCCCATTTCCAGATGAAAAAACTGATATATAAGAAAGTTAAGTATATTTCCCCAAATCTCACAGCTAGTGAGTGGCAGAACCAGGATTCAAAGTCAGATCTGAATGATTCCAAAGCCTGTGTGCTGATCACTTACATAGACTACTTTCCCCTTCTTGGGCATTATTCTATTCTATAAGTTTAAGACTCCAATAATTTCCTATCAGAACTTACCTCTTATATTCCCCTGCAACGCTGTTCCTGCATTTTTGGGGTGACAAATGGTTCTGGGGTACATTAGTGTGCTGAAGAACTAATGCTGAGAAATCACATTGTCCAGGGCCATCTGCAATGTTACTGCCAGGTTATAAGAATTTACAGTAAAAGAAACAGATGGTGGCTTTTTAGGTATTTGTGTCATTTGGGAAGATCTTTGGATTACAATACAGAAAAATATACTTAACTTGCCTACTTTTTATTAAGAATTCAATAATTCACTTATTCATTTAAGTAACATTTATTGAGCTCCTCCTATGGTCAGGAATTGTATTGGACTAGGTGATTAGAATATAACAATAAGATAAAATGAAGATGAATAAAATAAAACCTTGTCTTCAAGAATTTTGTAGGAATACCAGAGAAATAATTCAAGACTATAATGTGGAGTGATAAGTATTTTTATAAAGAGGTACATGGGGTGTCATTGAAGCATAGAAGATAGATACCTTGTCAGGGCCTGGGAGCCCAGAAATGACTCCCTGGAGTAGATGAAGTTCAAGGTGAATCTTAAAGGATAGTATGAGTCAGCCAGATGGAGAGAAAGGAGGTCCGAGGAGGAAGAGAATCTCAGGCAGAGGAAACAATAAGCACAAAAGCCCAGAGATGTGAAAGAATTTGGGACATTGGAGATGGCCACTGGTTAGATGGCTGAAACATGAGAGGTGTGAGGATGACATTGAGAAAGAGACTTGAAGGGCCAGTTCACTGCATTATCCAAGTCATTCACAGATGCAAAATGTTACTAGTTCTTGGGATATAAGTCTTCCTAAGTAAAAGCAGAACATTAGGCTGGTCTCCAGTCAGTTGTTGAATGAAAATCTTTTAGCAGGCCTTCATGCCTGCAAATGCCAGGGCGAGGCTAGGTTTGGCTTACCGATTCACACAAAATAGAAATGAAAATGAGGGAAATTACCATGTGAAGTTGGCTTGTAGTTTTCCCAGTGGCTGCTGTTCTGGAGTCATTGCTATTACAGGTAAAGTAAACTGCTGGCTTCACCTGGTCTTCCAAAGGGCCACTTTGTGCCAGTTCTCCGTGGGGTTTTTTTTTTGAATTGAATTTAGTGGTAAATACTGGTAGTTTATGTGGCTCCTCAATTATTAAATGCTTCATTCTGAAAAGCAGAGACCATTGCTGATTTTCACTGTTAGATGGTTTGGACATGTGGCTACTCAAGCACACCAAGTGTAATCTTCTAAAAAGTCTTGGATGTTTGCCAGGCTAAGTTGAGGGTTGTTAGTATTCAAAGGGTTATTTATTCAGCCAGATAGTGTGACATTTTCAAAGAAACTGAGAGTTGGAAAGCCTCTTTGTTGTATTAGCACAAAACCAGTTTGTTCTGAGAGGCCTCAACTGGCTGAGCTGAGCCTGGCTGCTGGGATTTCCTCCTACATATGCCTGAACTGTCTTTAGAGCACTCTCTTTTTCTAGGAAAGCTGAACTTCCCAGCTGATTATGACTTTCTAGAGATGGACCTATGTGTAGCATTGACACCAAATTCTCTATCTGTCACCACTGTTGGAAAGGAAGGGATGTGTTTGACACACAGGATGAGTCCCCAGACTAAACTCCGTGCTTTTTTTTTTTCTCTTAATATTGCTAAATGTTAGCTACAGCAGATGAATGTTTTTGGGTAGAGAAAGATACTGTTAATTGTTCCAAAATAATACTTCTGTTACACTCAGAATGGCGTAGGGATGGTGTGTTGTGTTTGTCACTACCGGAAAGAGCTAAGTGTCAGGGTTTGCCGCTGTTTCACAAACTGCTGGATTTTTAGAGCAACACATAAAAGGCCTGAGTTTTGATGACTTCCCAACTGGTGGAGGCTGGTTAGTCTGGACAGACCTAAGTCAAAGAGATTATTTGTACGTCTGGATGCAAAAGTCACCGTGGTGTTGCGGATAATAGGTGAGGTTGCAGATAGTGGGTAATGCTTCCTGTTGATATCTGTGACAAGATTGCATGGCTCAAGAAGGAAATCATTTTCTTAAATGTTATGATGTGTGAAAAACCTAAGGGGTAGGGAGAACTCATGCTTTATCTCTTCATATGCTCCGTAAGTGAATTTACTCCAAAATAAGCAGTAAATGGGGCAATCAAATCTGTGCTAGTCCAAATGAGTACTTACCAGCCCCCAAAGAATAAGGCCTTTAAGAAAAACATAGAGACATTTTTTAGTCACTGATGAAGAGTAATAGTTCTTTAATTTGATTTTCTGATTCTCAATGTCCTTTTCCCACATATTGTCATTCCTCTTCTTTTAAACTAGTTTTCGTTTCCTCTCATTCCTCTTATTGTGATATGAGTTGCTGCTAAGGGAATCTCTTGTCTCCTGCTGAAACCAAAATATTCTTGCACCTCTCATTGAGTGAAAATTAGAAATTAAAAAAAAAAAATTATGAGATACCTGAGAGAGTCATGGAAAAATTGCAAAGTAAATTCTGTGCGCTGGTTCTTTCTGGTCCTTTACCCTCTTGGTTACACTAGCTTTTCTCCCCATATATGTGGTGTGTTTTCTCCTTCAACCAAAATCTGTGTTCATTTATGCCAGAAGAATTTGTTATGAGTTTGTCCAAGTTGCCTGGAGTTGGTATCTGCTGTTTTGCTTGCCCAGCACACCTTCCTCTCTTCTTTAACACACACTCTCTTCCCTTTGGAGAATTATTTGATCTCCACCTAGTGAGGCTGCAGATAATGTGCCCGCCTCCATCATTACGGGGGTGGGCACAGTAGTGGACAAGAGAATTGGCATTTTTTGAGGACTGATATGAATGCTAGATTTTCCGCCTTTAGCATTTATAGACAGAGATTTTTTGAACATGCAGTTGCTAGGGGTTGTCTTTGCTGCTATGAAAAGTAAGAATGAGAAGAAAATAGCTGAGAGGGAGTGAGAGTGGTGGGGAGAGAAAGAGAGATTGAGACGGATTTTTATGAAGAAAAGTTGTGACTTTTACTTAAAGAAATTTCTGGCACTGCTTGCTAATAATGCTAATAGGTAGTGGGATTGTGTAGAGGACACTACATGCTTCTGCATGGCTTGATATCACACTATGTTGGTAATGAGATATATTCCAATTTACAAGGGCTTGGTGATTAAATTTGTTTCGGAAGAACTTGACTAAAGGAGTTCCAGAATCCCTAATTAAGTGATCATATTTTTTTTGAGAGACTAACTTCTCTTCTTACCTATATGAAACACTTATTCATAAAGTCACTACTGGAATTCACGATTGACATTTGCTTCTAATTCCTTGGCATTGCACTGGAGATTGGTACCCTAGCCAAGCCAAACCCGTAGCACAACTGTAGCAACATTTTGTTAGGAACACATCTGTGCTTCTAAGTAATCTGGTTACTTAGCAGACAACTTAGTCTGGTTGTCATGAAGGTGAATAAGAACGTAATGTATAATTTTAGACAATTTTACCTTTCAGAATGCCAAATCATATTAAGAGGTGGTGGAGGATTAAAATTCACATTGGCATCAGCGTTTAGCTAGCTCATCATTTTAATTCACCCATGAATGTTTAGGATCTAAGGGATATATATATATATACACACATTTTTTAAAAGTTGATATCATTTATGCTACCTTTATAAATTTTCATTTACGTCATAATTCTGGCTTAATGGGTTATTTTCCATGGTCTTATATTCTAAACAAATGGAAGGCTCTTTCCCCACCCCCATTCCATTTCTGTAAAAACAAAATAAGACTAATAGAATAAGCTAGTTACAGGAGTATTGATCTGAATTTGTAAGATTTAGTGGGTAAACATTATAAGGGGGCAGATTTGTAATCAATATCAGGAAACCTTCCTAGCAGTGTCTTATTGACTGGTAACCTACCCCATACCTGGGAGGATTCAAATGGTAACTGTCCCTATCACTAGGTGATCCTTATTAAGGATGTTATAGAAAGGATTTAAGCATTGGTGTGAGTTTGAGCAAAATGACATTTTTGAGCTAGTCTAGCTTCAAGAGACTATATGCTATTAGTGGTTATACTAATACCATTAATACTACTGTTAATAATAATAATTACCATTTCATAGCATCTACTATATGCTATAGTGTTAGGAATTTTACATATACATCCAGTTAAGCCTCATTGCAAGCTTCTGTAGATATTATTCCTACACACTGTTGTGAATTGGAAACCTAACTGTTCTCTATTTTTCTCATATATGTTGTTTTGACACTCTTAGCAAATTAAAAACGCACTCTTAAGAGAAAAGGCAATATTGTATACTTTGCTCTTTCTCCTTCACCCCTATAATCTCTTCCAAACCTCAGCATCCTTCAGTCTAATCTAAAAGATCTCAAAGCCATGGAAGTGGTTATCATAATAGAGGGGGAAGCTAATGGCTGGATATTTCCTCAGCTCTCTGCCATCTTAGTATCTGTGTAACCTTGGGAAATTTACTTAATATCTCTGAATTTTAACATTCTCATGTGTAGGATGGGATAATAACAGAGCTTCCTCCAATTAGGGTTGTTGTAAAGATTTTAGTTAACAAATACAAAGCATTTAAAGCATTGTTATTAGTCCTAGTTCTTCCTTTAACAATGAGCGTTTAATCGTGTATACATTTAAATTACTTGAAGGGACTGTTGCTTTCTTATTCAAGAAAGCAGCAGTTAACTTCTTTTCGGTGTCATTATTTTGAGATATCTCCATTTTTATCTCAGTTGGCAATTTTTAATTAAAAGTCCAGAGGAAAATAAGAAAAATAACTCATCTAGTAATTTCACTTGCATAAGTTTCATCCTTAGATCACTTAAAGAAGACTCAAGGAACATTAAAGATTATAAATTTTTGTCTCTGCTGTCACAAAGATTTCTTTATTGTCTTCAGAATTACAATTTTAAGGTGGAGTAGGAATCAAGTCTTTCACGATATTTTCCAAATATTCATAATATTGTGTGTATGTGTTTGAGTGTTAAAGGAATTTTCTTTATAATCTCTTTAAATACTTTTAAAAATAGTAAGTCATGGGTTTTTGGACTACCATGAGCTTGTCAGCTTAAAATGCAAGAGGTATTCAAACCTTGCTGATGCAGTGTATTTTTAAAAATTTAATTACACATTTGAAGTCTTGATTATACTCTAGGGATTTATTTGCTTATGAAAAGTCAAACTATGAATTACAATATTGCAGAATACTTTCATTTCATCAGATTAGTTTTACCATTCATTCCACAAATATAATTTGTAAAATTTTGCAATACCTAGAAAACTACAAAAAGGTACTTAAGTATAGGTGAGAAAGATAGATGCTTGTCTTCTTCTTTTGATATTGATGTTAAATAAAAGATGCAATGTTTTGTTTAAAACCACTTCCTCATTCCCCCCACCCCAACACAATAAATGAATGGCAATGTGAACAAAAGCTTTCTTTAAATCTGTTATTCAGTTCAAGTGTGTGTTAGGAAAAAAGGTCTATTCTGTGTATAAAATCTAGCAACAAAAAAAAGGCAATTGTAAATAGAAAAATAAAACATGTAGAGGTGACAAATATTCTGTGCACACAGCTTTAAAATCCCGATAGGGAACAAATGTTAGAAAGAGAGAGGTTGCACACTCATTAACTTACATAAATTCCCAAAGAGCAATATTCCAACATGTTAATTTGCCACAACAGATTTACCCATTGAAATCATTTCACTTGTCTTGACTAACAAGTAGGATCTTAATTTTACCATCTGATAATTCAATTGAAATAGAATAAAGATTTTCACACAAATATCTTAGTAACATAGACTTTCCTAGATTGTAATGGAGTTATCACTCAACATTCATTCAGTTCACAGGTAATGAAACTCCTCGTAAGTGTCATCTCCTCACACAGTAGCAGGGTCTTACATGGAAAGGGGCTCTATTCATTTTCTTTTTAAATCACAGGAAAAGATTATAGAATTGGTTAATGAAAACAGCTTATCTTTTGGGAAATCAGTTAAAAATATAAAATTATGAATAAAAAATAATAAAAGAAAAATAGCTGGTTGGGATTCCCCCCTTCTTTACAGTGATATGGTAAAAATACAAGGAGAATGTATTAACATCTTTTAGTTAGGAAATCTGGTCTCTTCACTTGCTATGGGGCTCAGTTGAGAGTGAAAAGAAAAAAATGTTTTTGGCTGTAGCTTTGGTAAACGATGAATAATGAAAAGTACTGTAGAAATGTCTTCAAGAGATCTGACAACTCAGAACACAGACCTCATCACATTGATATTGTCTACATTCCTCCACAAAGCTTGGCAAATGAATAACTGAGCCCTATTTTGGCGGAACGAGAGAAGGAAGTACTAGTTCCAGCATCAAAACAAGATTATGAAAACAACCAACTGACACAAAACAGTTATTTCTTCTCCTGAATAATAAAGACATCATGTTTGCATATAGAACAGCTTTTGCATTATTGCTCTACGTATAAGAATATATTAAGGAACTCATAACAGAATGCACATTACAAACTTAAGGTTCTTTGGTGAAGAAAGAAAGAAAACAGTATTTGAGCTTTAAAGAAAATGATCTCATCCATTTTGCTTTTATCTATTGATCCGTTGGATTCTCTCACAGAGCAGGGAGAGGTACTGTGTGAGTTTTACCATGGCAACGATTGCCACGCCCCCAGCCATCATACATGTTGGCCAGAAGAGTGAATGAAACAGCACGTTGGAACTGTAGAGTTTGGTTAGGATGACGCTTTTCTGGTTTCCTTCTGGGTCAGAATAGCAGGAGAAGTGTTGGTACTTCCTGAAGTTTTCCATGACAACATTCACCAGGGACATGGATTCTTCAAAATTTTTTCCACACTTAGGTATATAGGAGCACTGTGGAAAATGACATAGATTGTTAATAGAAGTTGCTCTTGTCTGTGTGTGCGTGTGTGTGTCTAGGAGGGGATGGGATATTGAGACCAACTTGATCTGTGAAATAACTATGATGGTTATTCTTTTTCATATTCAAACTTGTGTCTCCAGAAACTCTAAGAACTCACACATTGATTAAAATAGTGTTTTCGGTATCTGAACCAAGATGTACTTTGATAGCTCTTTCATAAAAGTTTAAATATTGGTTAAAATTGAATAACTTCAATGGATTCTTTTTTGCTGTAGGTAAGCATAGTGGGTTCTAATTATCCCCTTTTATTTAATATTTATCTATCTATTTATTTATTTTTACAGTAAAAAGAAAAGCTTTATTAGAAGAGAAAGTACACTTCCAGATGTGGAAGCAGGCCTGAGCAAGAGAAGCGTGGCTCAAAGGCCAAATTATTCCCTTTTAAACACACTCTTCCATGGAATCAGAGTATCGACCTTTCTGTTTTTGTCTGTCTACAACCGTCCACGTAACATCAAAAGCTACCAGTTCTCTCAAGGAAAGTAGTTTCTCATCTTTTTGGCTTGGCTTAATTTATTTAGCTAAGTTACCTTGGTCATCTTGTGACTGTAATAAAAACAAACAAACAAACAAACAAACAGTAATACTCCTGGTGAGTTGCTGAAAAAAAAATCTTGAAAAGTATGAAGATATTAAATAAAGAGCTATGATGAATAGTTCATGCCCAGTTGCATAACAAAGCAACTCTCTCCATAAATGAAGGAAAATTAAAATAGTACCAAATCAGTTTACTCTTCTACCAGCACCCATCTGAAAACAGAATTTTCCCTTTGATCTACCTCTCTTATATTTCTTGCTATATCTCTTCCATGTCTCTCCTTTCTTCCTTTCTACACACTTATATCCTTCAATTTCTTTCTTTGTTTCTTTCTTCTTCTCTGCCCTGCCCTCTCTCATTACCCCAATTTATATTTTTCCCTCTATTCCCTCTTCCTGTCCTCCTTTCTTCTTCTGCTCTCTCTCTCTCTTCTCTGAATACAAATGGAATTAAATAGCTTCATAGTTAAAAAAATACTTATTAGATATATTTTTGAACATTTTTCCTAATTATAAAGCAGTTTCTGAGAAGATGAAATCTCTGTGATTCTCTTTTCTTGATCTGTAAATGGATAATGCCAAAACTGATATAACAACGAATCTAACTTTTCAAAAAGTTAGGGAAAAAGTGATTTAGTCACTTTTCTGGAGATGTGCAGATCCCTGATTAACTCTTTCCCCTCTCTATGGTAAGGTGAGTCCCAACTGAAAAAAAAAAATCCCCGTCTCTTGTTATATACACTATCAAATGATTAATTTAATTGATTTATCTGAATTAAATTAGTTTGTGACAAGATCACTGCTAATCTATAGAGTGTTTTAGTGTGATTTAGAAAACTCTTTCCTCTCTTAAAAACTAATTTCTATTGAAAAATTATCATAATACATTGATTTTATGAAAAAACACATTTTATGCTACTATCAATTTATTAGTTATGATTATAAATATTCACCTCTATGACTTTTACAATGTGACTGATACTCCTAGGATTGTGCAGTGCACAACTCAAATGACTGTATGCAATGATGTAGATGAGGTGGGCTGTTGGTGAACTTTGAGGTACACTGATGGGAGCTTTGGGGTAGGACCTGGAGTTGCAGAACAATTTGACTTGTAGATTTCACAGGAGGAAACTATAAAAGAAATGGAATGGGTTCTGCTAATAGAGTATGTTTGGATTACTCTTTCCCTTGACTTTATTAGTGGGTATACTGGCATCTTGCTTTGTTTGCTGTGCTGTCATCATTGGATTATTTGACTATAAACAGCAGGAAGATTCTTTGATTAGTTAAGAATGGAGAATGAGCATGCTGGCATTTATCATACACTAGGCTTAAGGTAATGTTCTCATAGCAAGGAATGGTTGACACCTTTCAAATTTAATTATCTAAGTATAAATGTAAGTACGCTCATAATGTGAGTACAGCAGAGAGCTGGTACTAGCAGAACATTAAGGGTTTGGAGGTATCTCTAACAAAGCACAATTTCTCGGAGTTATGACTTAGTTCAAAATTGGCCTATAACTCCATGAAGCAAATTTTCTACCAGTTGGATGCCTTCTGGATCAAAAGGGTTTTAGGCAGTAAGGGGCTATATATTTTTTTCCTTCTTCAATGTTGCCAAGATCATGTCTATAAAAATTTTTGGATGTTTTTTTGAAGAAAAAGATTTGAAAAAAAAAAAAATCACAGACAAGCCATTTGTGGTTGGATTCAAACAGAGCCAATTTAGATTAGGAGTGTATCAGGCTTCCATATATTTTTGAGCCAGGATAGTTTATAGTAGTGGTTTCAGTGGTTAATGGTACTAAGTTATTGAAATCATCTCAGTAAAAATAGCATTTTATTAAACTTGAAGTTTTTTCTTTTTTTACGCTCTTGTGATTTGATGTGGCTTTAAATGTTTTTTCAAGAAACGTTTGTCAGCCAAATGAGAATAATTCTGTCACTATGAAAGATTCTTCCAAATAAAATGAGATATAAATTACTTTGAGACTGTCTAACAAAGCTGTAAAACAGGAGCTGCTTATTATAGTTTCAAGCTATCATGGTCTCAAATATGCACATTTGGCCTGGCCAGATGAGGCATGTTCCGTACATGGTCAGACTTGGGTCCCGAGGGCCAGTGACACTTGGTACCTGCAACACCATGTTGCTAGTAGAAAAAAGATTCTTCTGCCTTAGTGTTTTTAGCTTTTCCGAACCTTGCCATCTGCCATCTTTCAACACACATAAACTGGCTCCCACTAGGTTGGGACTGATCCCTGAAAACTCTGTCCTATGTCAACCATTCTTTTACTTTTCTTACTGATGGATCCTTCTCTTGTGAAGTGGTCTAAGGAGCCTCTGACTTGTGTTCATATATGTTACCGTGCTTCTATAAGCACGTTACTTGGCTTGTCAGAATCAACGTCTTTATATCATGGGGTTAATAGAGCCTTCGTGGCAGGGTACGTGCGAGGGTTAAATGATAAATATGCCTAAAGCCTCAATACATTTTCTTTAATATTTTCCTATTGGAATATCACAGTTGGCCACATAATCTCCTAAAGTCTTTGAGTGCCACATACTAAACTGAAAATTCTAAGGAGGGCAAGGTGACTAGCTACGTGGGTTTTATTGAAGGAGTCTAGTTTGGTGGCTCTTGTCTCATATTCCTTTTGTGTCCGAGGAGATTTGACATGCTGAATCCTATATTCGAATTCTAGGTTTCTGTTTCTGTGGCTCAAACTGTAGTCATGTGTATGTTTCTGAGGCTGGTATGAATTTGGGGTGAAGATTTAGTGATCTTATGATTTCATCATGTGCTTGAAGGATAAATCGATGTGTTTGGTTTAGAATACAAAGAATGCATTTCAACAAATGGAAACTTTACTAAGTGAGCTACAATTTGTTGGAAAAATGTTATGTAGATTAAGAAGATAAAAATCCCATCATTTTTAGATCATTCTTTTTTTAGTAGGAGGTGTGGGGTAGGAAAGGCTTAACTTTTAGACTCTGCATGATATATGACACAAAGGAACATCTGAATAATAATTTTATATATATAAGACACTTAAGTACTAATCAAAATATGTTAATATTTTTACCATGGCTATTGGTCATTCTTTCTTTTGTACCTTATCTGCATGAATATATAGACCTAGCAAACCTCTGAGACAGCCATTCAGCAGAATATTTAGACTCACATCTCTCTTCTTAATCTGTATTTTATTAATAAATCTTTCTGCTTACCCAAATCCCTTAAATTCTCCTTAGTACTGAAGACCACAGAGATGGCCCTAACACATGACCTTTCCTCTCTCAGCTGAAGAAACCCCGGTGCTGTCAACTTCTCCAGACTGTCCTTTCCCTTCCGTGGCAAAGAAGAGCCAGCAACGGTATCTTCTCTTCACTTCTGTGGAAAGCGACTAAAAGATTTTTTTCTAGGCTCACTTCCAGAATCTTTTACATTAATAGAATCATTTTTACTCTCATGATGGACAGAAATTTTGAGAAACTACCTGATGGGCTTTGCTTAGACATGCTTTGCCAGGCCTGTGTGAAGCAAAAAGTGACAGGCCTTCGCCCTGAAAATAAAAGGTGTGGGGAGAAGTGAGGGCAATGCGAAGAAGGTGTTTGACTGAATAACCTCACTGGTTAGCCTGCTTTTCCTTGTGATGGTAGGAAGGGAGCTTTCAATTCTCAGGGTCACCTCAGGGGAAAGGTTCATTCTTCATTTGTTCTTTTATGAAAAAGGAAAGTGTCTAATTTCAGAGAAGGGTTAGAAATTTAATGAAATCACTGTTTATTGAATGTCTCTAATGTGCCAGGTAACGTGCTTGATGTGGGTGTCAATATAAGAGAGATTATTAGAGAGAAACAGGAAGAGAATATGAAACAAGGTGGGAGGGGTAGGGGGAGGGATGATAAAATGGGACCAGGAATGAGGCTAAGGGGCTTTCAGTGAAGAGTATAACCTTCCCAAAGGTGAGCCACACACTTGCTCCTAAACCTCTTTAGTAGCCAGGATGTCCTAGTCCACAAGGTCTATGAGATAAAACCAAAAACATAAATAAAAACATTGCTCATGTGAAACAAATGTTCTTGGTTCCAAAGTCAAATGGAACCTTTTCTAGTGTCTTCAAACCATGAGTATTTTGTACATGTTTATTAAACATGTACAACATGCCAGACTTTGTGTTTTGTGCCAGAGAAGAAAACATGTTTTATATTCAAAGAATGTAGAGGTTAATGGGTGGCAGCCCTGGATTGCTCTGGCCCACAGTATATTTGAACTTTTGAGTTCTTTGAATATTAGCAATGGACAGAGGATCTGAGAAGGTAAATTGGGACTCTACGTTCTTTCCCTTTTGAGACTTCCTGCTCCTTATCATCACTTAAAAAAATAGTGAATCTCACAAAATTTAGTTTACACTTGTTTAATTTTCACTTCTAGTGTCTCCTTGATTTGGCAAGGGGGACTGTTTGAAGTGTTTGGTAGAGGAACGGAAAACAGTATTCACACTCTGCCATGTACTACGGTTTCTTTTAGTTTGAGACAAGTTCCTCCCAAGAGAGGTTTTCTGTTTTTGTGTTTTCCAGAGCTTTCATGTTTATTGTAGCATTTCTGCTTGATTTGAAATAGACTTGGGAAATCTACTAATGAAATAGTAGCCCTCTGAAGCCTTAAGATTAGTCAATACCCAGAATAGCTTAACCCATGAAGCTCCCAGGCCCATGATGTAGCCAATTTGGCCTAGAGTAAGTCAGATCTCTAATCTGACCTTGACATTCACCATGGTTCTCTTTCTCGGCAATTGGGGAGGAATAGGTTCCTTCCCAATGTTTTTCTTCTTGATGCTCAGTGCAAGCTTCTTTCAGGCACATTCCTCCTTTTATTTATGCACAAAGGTATCCTTAGCTGTCCCAGAATTCAATTTGGGTGAACAATGACTAAACTTTGTTAATAACAAAAGCATTCCTGAATCTATGGTTCATAGGCAGTTTCAACAAATGTCTAATAAATATCCTTAAAACTAAGTTCCTAATTATTGGGATGTCTTATGTCACATTTCTGGGCATGATCCTCCCTACCTCCTTTCTATCTGTTTAATATTTGCCCTATGTAAACTAGTGCTGAATATACAACCCTAACCTTTCCTATGTGTCAGTGATAATTCTGTTCTTTGCTCATAACCTTTTACTTGATCCTGAGTATCTCTTGGAATAAGATGGAACACATGGATTCTTACCTGTTCATTAAAATATACCATCATACCATCATAAAGATAAATATTTCATGGAATTTAGATTTTTCAGAGCTCTTATCTTTATTCTCTCTAGAGAACACTCTAATGTTTTTCTTTTTAAGAGATAACATGATGAGGTAAAGACACTTAGATTTTAATTTAAACCTAGTTAGTGAATATATGACTTTGGGAAAATTATTTTATTTCTGAGCTCAGCTTCATTATTGTGAAGCCGAGATAATAGTTTTACCTCATACTTGGGATTTCTACTGTAATTAAGTGAGTTCATGTAAAATATTTTGTATTACACTGTGAGCTCTCGATAAAATTTGACTATTATTACTTTAGTAGTAGGGTTTTAATAGGATTAAATGAGATGATTTTTTATAAAGTTCTTAGCATAGTGCTGAGCACATAGTTCATCGTAGACACTTAATAAATGTTGGGTCCCTGCTATTTCTCATTTAGATTACCGACTTCACTTCAGTTTTTCCCCTTTCCCCTTTGCCCTACCAGTGCTGTGCAGAGGAACTCAAAGAGTACATCTTTCCTTAGAATTCTGGGATCTCACAGCACCCAAAGTCAAAGCTAAATAAAATCTAGAGCAGTGGTTTGGCACAGTCTGGAGACATTTTTAGTTGTCACACCTGGAGGGAGGAGGGTGCTAGATATCTAGTGAGTAGAGGCCAGGGATGCTGCTAAACATCTACCATGTACAGGACAGGCCCCTAGCAACATTCACAGACAACAAAGATTTATCCCACCTGCAAAATTAGTAGTGTTGAGATTGAGAGACCCTGTTGTAGATATGTATGGTCTCAGGATTTAGGAAACCCAGAAGCCTTCAGAATGGGTGACAAACTGAGGAGTGATGCTGAATTTGGAGTTGTAAATAACTAGTTAATTTATAGAATTTAACATCTATCAAAAATAACTACTGTCTCCTTGACAGTTATATATAAAATACCATATATTTGATATTATACCACATACTAAGAAAATGGATATATTTTCTTATTTTGCACCAAAATTCATTTTAAATTTACCCTTAAACCAGATGGATATGTTTTGAGAATCTCTGGTGGATAGAGAGGTTTTAATACTTAGCTACTGTTTATGATTCTAATAACAACCTTGTGACCAGGGGAGGCAGGGACCCTTGAGCCTGCTTGCAGTTCCTAGAGACTGTTAGCCAATTGCTTTACAAGGACATGCCAGCTTATCAGCTTAAGCAGCTTTAGCTATAATGTTGACAAGAGGCTGGGCACTGGGTTTACAATCTGAAGAAAAGGAATATATGAGAGAATGTAAAAATTTAAAAATAAAATCCTTTTGCATATTTTCTACAAAGATTCAGACAACTTGGTTGATATTCTTTGCCTGTTATCGTCTCAGATAAAACATTGTCAGTAGTGCCTTATACATCTCAATAAAACTATGCCTTTTTTTTTTTTTGGTAACTAGGAAGAAGGCTATTATTTTTGGCAAACTTGGGAGAGGATAACAGGAAGCATAAGAGTAAATTTCCCCCCCAGGAATATCCTGAATGATAGATTAAGATCATGGTTTAATGGTCTCAGGGCAGAGGACAGCTATCCAGAGAGTGAAGAACTACCAGGTCAGGAAGGTGAGCCAGTGTTTGGTGCCATATTTCCCCTGGGAGCATTGCTGATTCTAGAGGAGGCCTGAGATCCTAGAAGGCTGATGGATATTTTTTGACAGCCTTACAGAGCTAAGGGCAGGAATTTTCATTGAAGGCCTATCAAATTAGGGCGCTGATGACCCATATTCACTTTGCGTTGGGACTCTTAAGGGCTGTACTATAGGAATAATGGGAAACCTGAAGAAAACAGGTCCTCATAAGGACTTCAGTTCAGACTTGAATATTTTAATTTATGAAGTCATAATAAGGTGATTATGATTGGCTGGTGCACCCAAAGGCCTGGCAGGAGCAAGTGGAAAATTTTTTGGAAATATGATTTCATCCTAGGATTAAACTTATTTTCATAATTAATTTTGCAAATATGATGTCTGAAACCTAATAAAAATTTACCAGACATTACATGACAACGCGAAAACAAATAAGAAGAAAAGAATAGGAGCTTCAGATATTGAAGTCATTAAAATGAACTTTAAAATAACTATAATATTATTATTTTTTGTGTTGGAGGATTTAAAAGGCAAGAATTAGAATACTGTAGAAAACTAGAATTATAAAATAAGACCCAAATGGTTATTTTAGAAATGAAAAAGACAGTAAGAGAAATTAAGCAGTCAAGTAATGTGTTAGATTTATTAGAATTAATGAAAGAGTTGTGAATTAGAAGACAGGTCAATATCCAGAATGAAGCAGGAAGGAACTAAAAGAGAGAAAATACAAAAGAAAATAAGACGCACAGGGGATAAAATGAGAAAACCCAACATATGGTCAACTGGAGTCCAAGGAGGAGAAATGAGAGGGAATAAGAACAGAGATAGTATTTGATGTTATAACGACTGAGAACTTTCTAAAATTGACAAAGAACATCAAGGAATAGGGAGAGAAGCCCTGGGAACACTAAGCAGGGTCAATAAAAATAAATGTGCACTTTGGCACAGAATAGTTTAACAAAAAAGGCACTCGACAACTTTAGTCATCAGAACCACAAGGAAATATCACCATATTAGTTAAAATTAAAATTACAGAATACTAAGTATTGATGAGGATTTGGAGCAATAAAAACTCTCATACAGGGTTGTTGAGAGTGCAAACTGGTGCAGGCACTTTGGAAAATCATTTGGCATTATCTCCTAAACTTTAAGATAAATATACCCTATGAATTAGCTATTCCATTCCCAGGTTTATAGCCAATAGAAATGTGTGTACTTGTGTACCAAGAGACATGTATGAAAATATTCATGGCAGAATTGTTTGTAATAGTCCCAAACTGTAGAGAACTTGAGATGTCCATCAACATTAGAATAAAAAAATAAATTGGCATGTTCATACAATGGGATATGATACATTAACTCTAAAAAACAGTGTTGTGCAAAGGAAGCCAGTTACAAATATTCTGTATGATTCCATTTATAATAATGGTTAAAAACCAGGCAATGCTAAAATATAGTATTTAAGAATATAAGCTTAGGTGATAAAACTTTAAAGAAAAATAAGAAAGTAATTGCCACGATAGGATAGTTGTTATCTTTGGCAGAGGGCAGAGCCTTTAGTTATTGGGAGAAGGCATGAAGGGTGTTTTTGTGGTGCAGGAAATGTTTTATTTCTTTACCCTCATGTGGTTACATGAAGAATCTCTGTAATAAATCCTTAAGCTGTATTCTTTCATTTCCTGCATGTTTTTGTATGTGTGTTATAATTCACAGTTAAAAACAAGGTAATGGGGCAAATAAATGAAAAAAAAAAATGACCTGGTATCTTGCTGACAACAGACAAAATACAGGCCCTAAATTTTTAACTGAGACTTTCTATAGTAGGTCCAATTCTTGTTTATAGTCCTGTTAATGCATTCATAATGTTGTAGTGATAAAATATTAAAACAAGTAAATGGAAATACGTCCCACTTTTTGATGCTTATTTGACTTTGGCCAACTTCCAATTACATGAAGATTTGAGAGTTTTAAAGGCACTTGTCATTACAGGTCAGCAAAATATCTGACTTGAGGGAAGATATTGAAAAACACATGCTTTGTGGGACAGCTGAGCTTTATATATTTGCAGTACAGGGTGAGGACTGGCATTGTTTGTGGCTACCACAAATGAAAGGAAATCAGAAAATGACATTCTTCAAAATTTTCATTATGTGAGTTCTCAGAGAAATTTGCAATAATTCTTTTAAGTTATTGCAATCAAAATGCAAGATGGGTTTCCTTACTTTGTGTCACTATATCACAAAGTAAAGCCTATTTCCTAGTATCAAACTTCGAAGCTCCTGCATTTTTCAATACATATCACCTATGTCATTTAAATGCAGATAATTGTAATGAAAAGAAAAGTTTTTATAAGTAAGGCTAGAGTGCCTGAGGGTTGTGTCTGGGTAATGAGGGCCAGTTATCCTATTGGAGTGGCATTAGATTGTTTTGGTATATGAGAGTAATTTAGCCATCTAAATTGCTATCATAAATCCAAAACTAATTATATTTAACTTAAAATCGATAATGGCAGGTTGCTTCTGCTGACGCTTTACTTGTCATCCCAGACCTTATAAATGCAAATTTTTTGCACAGCTTTAATACAGTACACATTTGTTGAGCACCCACCATGGGCTGAAGGATCCAACTTCTGTGGTCATAATGTACATAAAGAAAGACACAGAAGCACACAAACCGTGATCATGAGTTAAAGGTCTCCCCTATGTTAGGCACCATGCTCTGCTTGTCACTTCACATCCTCTGCCCTAATCCTCAGAATGACCTTGCAAGAAGGCCATCGTTACCATCTTTTTAGAATAAAGGAAGCTGAGGCTCAGAGAGGTTAAGTTACAGTCCTAAGACCACAGAACTAAATAACAATGACCCTGGAAAACCAAAATATAGTTTTACCTCCATGGATCCCAGGAATATAACAAATACCTGTTTTTTGGCTTTTACAACTCTGACTAAGCTGCACATTTTTTTGAAAGACTCAGTATGTTTGTATATAAATAAGGATATGATGTTTACCCTTCTAAATGGAATTAAAGGATAAATCTGTACTACCACAAAATGAGGGAATGATTTGTCCATGACTTATACAGAAAATAAATGTTTCCCAGGCCAGAGTCGAATTTGTGAATTCTGTTTATAGATGAGGCAGGGCCTACTTCTTGGTGGCATTTTCCTTTGAAATGTTGGCACAGGGAAACTTCAGAGAGAATGACCTGGGTGTGGGAGCTCTGTGGAGTGACCAAGATGCAAGTTCCTACCTTCTGATTGATTTTCATTGTCTCTTCAGTGTGGTAGAGAAGGAGCTTTTCACCGGAAGAAGTCAGGTTAACGTACACCTGGAGGCAGGGGTACTGAGAGAGTTTCCAGCAGTCTGGACCACAGCTGAAGGAGCAATTAAATGTTTCCGTAATGGATGCATTCAGCAAGGTGCATTGAGACTCTTCAGTCCATACGCTACAGAGAGACGGGGAGAGTAAACACAGGTCCAAATAGATAACAGCAAGGATGGCATAATCAGAGGGAATCATTTGACAGCTCCTTAGCTTGAAGAATCTTTTTCTTTATTTTTATTTTTTTAGGCAAGGCAACCGTTAGTTGACCTCACAGATTGCAAGAACCTTGTCAGCTTACAATCCCTTAGTTTTTAATTTTTTATGCTTACAGCACCTGATCTTCCTAGGTGGTCTCCCATCCAAGAACTAACTAGGCCCAACCCTGCTTAGCTTCCGAGATCAGACGGGAGCGGGCTTGTTCAGGGTTGCATCACCGTAGACCTGAAGGATCTTTCTCAAATCTGTAATACAACCTGTTTGTTTAAGTTTATGCTTTTGAATAGAGCACCTACAGGCAAACTACAATATAAACAATGACAAACTTTCTTGGCACCAGAGAACTTTTCAGTGACTTCCAATTGGTTATGGTATAATATTTTCCAATGCTTGATTTAAGTTATTATTTTTCCTATCTCAAATGCACTGAAAAGCATAAAGCATCTTTTTATGTCACAACACATACTATATTATTACCTTGTAAGCAGCTTCCTGCCACACACCAGTCTTCACCTCTGCAGTGTCTGCCCAGTTTGTACATGGAGAAGGTATAGAGTGAAGGGGGTAGGGAAAATGGCAAAGGGATGGAGGAGGCTTGAGGGTCCAACTTGACAGATAGAAGGACAGGGATATATTTCTTTACGGTCTTTCTAAAAGGGAGAAAAGATAGCTCTCCCTTTGATTATTCCAAGAGCAATCAAGTGTTGCATCCCTTATCACTCTAATTGGTGCTTAATATACATTGTCTTCTGTCCTCTCAACAACCCTATTAGTTGGGTATTAATTCTTTTTAAAGGTGAATGAACTGAGTGAGGGTCATAGAAATCAAGTAACATAAAAGGTCACACAACTAAAAAGTGATAGACATTGTGATTCACCCAATCTTGGACTTCTCTAAGGCCCACGCTGTGCTGCCTCCCATGAACGCAGTGGAAAAGAAGACATTCTATACAGATAAATGGGTTTATGTCAGTGCCCTGGGAACTCTCAATCAGAAAGATTAAAGAGTAAAAAAATCTCCAGCTGCCCATTGGCCAGCTTTCCATTCTAAGATATTTTTGATTTTATAATCAAGGGCAATGTTTATGATTAGGAAGTAACATACCAGCAATCCATGTTTTGCTTCTGAATATAAGCTGATTACCATAGTGAACAGAAAACAGCATGTTTTCTTTGCAGATTAACACCCCTTCCTTTCGCTGGACGTGCGCTGACAGGGTACCTCTTTTCATGTCTAGTTTATGCCAGAGGCAGCATACTAGCCCTGGCTCCCTTTGGTGTGATAAATTGTATTTTCCTGGGACATGGGTGATCAGATTTTGCTTATCTAAGGAGGAAAAAAGTCTTGGATGGTTCTAAGCAGATGTGATAACCGGAAAGTGGTTTTGGAATTAATGAACACTTGAGGCCTGAGACATCAGCGCTTTCATTGAGAAGGAGTACAGCTGAAGGCATCTGAGAAACAGCAGAGCAACCGCGAATTGGAAAGACGATGCCTTAATTTTAGCAAATTACTGTATTTCAGTTACACTTTGCTATTAAAACAAAAGTATTAATTTATGTGGAGAACTGAATGCCACAAAATGATTTGATTTTTTTAAAATTGAAACCTCAAGTTTTCATTTGAAAGGCTCTTATTTCTTTAAGCTGAACCACTGCGAGACTTTCCACGTTAGTTATAACAGTGCTAAACTCCCCTTGCTCAAGTGTCCAATTTATGGGAAGAGTTAGCTAGAGATGCTATGGCTCACTCAGGGGGGTAATACACTTGCTAGCTCAGTATTTAATTGCTTCCTTATCTATATTGTAAACCGAGGGCAAATATTAAAATGAATAAGGTTCAAAATCTATCATTTTTTTCTAGTTGGTACATAGCAGTGTTTCAGCCTTGATGGCATATTAGAATCACCTGGGGAACTTTAAAACCTATTGGTGTCTGGTTCCCATTCCAGACCAATTAAATCTGACCTCTGGGATGATGATGGTAGAGCCGGGGCACCAGTCTTTTTTAAAGTTTCTCAGGAAGTTTAAATGTGCCCTTGAGAACCACTGATGTGTAAGGTGATAGAGAGATGAGGGTGGGAGAGGTAGAAAAGGAATGAGGATGGAGAACGAACAGAAGTGTGAGAACGGGGACTCAGGAATTAGTGGGATGTGGGTTTGAATCTTGGCTTTGCCACATGCTAGAGCTGTATGACGCTGGGCAAATTATTTTTATCTTCAACCTCAGTTTTGCCATTTTTATAATGAGTATATTCATACTTACTTTATAGAATAGTTTTGAGAATTAAACAAGTAATGTATGCAAAGTTCCTGGCACACAGTAGGCAGTTTATACATAAGGTTATTTTTTATCATCATTATTAGATAACGTTATTGAAAAATAGTATATACCAGGCATTGCTCAAAATTAGGAATGAAAGTGAGGAAGAGGACCTAAAGTTGACAAGCTACGGGAGAAGGAGGAGACAAAAGACAGTGTCCCACCCACCCGATGGCATTACCTCTGCATATATGAACGCAGGAGGGTGATTCCCAGCAGAAAGTACATCATGATGGAACACACCATCATGGCCAGTCCCAGGAGAATGGCTCGGTCTTCTCCTGCTTTCAGCGCTGTGACAGTTTTCCTTTTGTCCAGGAGGTCATGGTCTCTGATTTTTTGATAAATATTTCTGAGGTTGAAAATAATAGAGACTTACATGAGGTTCGCAGTTAATCAGTACACCCCTAAAGAGTAAAGAGTGCGAAAGTCTCTGCCCATGCCTGCCTAGGGCAAGGAGGCCTGGAGGAGCCCCCTACAAACCTGCCTGAATGCAGTTAGATCCCAGCATGTGCCCATTCCTCCCAACTCATACACACCCCCAAACCCTAAGCAGAAACAAGTAGCCAAAACCCTCCTCTTCTCTCATGGAACAACTGTATTATTTGATCATTTGCTGACAAAATGAGGACAGTTTGATAAAAAATAATCTCAAGAGCATACTCAAAACCACAATGTAAATCATCCTGTGTTTTTGAAATGTAAATTATTATAATTTATAAAAGAAATTCTTTCTTCAAAAAGAAAAAAGAAACCAATTCTTCTTTTTTTACTTGGGGTCCATGTCTAACTGTAAATACTTTTTCCTTTGCTCTAAGTCTAAAGAAAGAAAACAATCCTCTCAACCCTTAAAAGAATGCTGTGGATTTGTTGCTTTGTCATTTAACCACCAGCTGATCATCACTGATATTTCTATATTCTCTGAATACATAATGGAATTCAAATAAATGGCAACATACGTTGACAATCTGTCAGCGTAATACCTGACTTTCCTTCGGTAGTGATGGACAAAAGTTATTTTGGTTAACATTTTTCTCAAGCTTAGGGCTACTTGGGGCTCTGTTGGCTTGAGATTTATAAGCAGTGTGAAGATGCGGTGACCCAGCTTCTTTTCTTATATGTGTAAACACTTGAGTGGGTGTAGAAAAATATTAGTTAGATCAAGTCGAGACTCTAACTTCGAATAGTTATTATTATTATTATTATTATTATTATTATTATTCTGTATTTTTTAGCAGCAACATTGGGTATGAAAGACCATGAGATTAGCATCAAACTGTCTCCTGAGTTCAGAACTTGATATTACTACTATCTGTGTGATCAATAACAAGTTCCTCAGCCTTTCTGATTCCCAGGTTCCTGCAAAGTAGAAATAATGTTTCCACTGCATTGTGATGGTTAAATGAGATGCATGCATACGTTATCCAGCAGACGGACTGCATGAGGTATTTAATAAATGTTCCCACTGAAAAATGAGGTGGAGAGCTACAGCCCCATGACACGAGCATCAGAACATCCTAAAACTACTGTTCTTCAAAAATTTTTAAAGGACAGAATGGCAAGAAAATGCATAATGTAAAAAGCTCGTAGGTAGAGGATTGGATTTGAACCAAGATCTGGAGGAAAAGGCAGAAGAGAAATAAGAAATTGCTGGGAGCACTGGATGCTCGGAGAGATATCTCAGAAGTATGGTAAAGAAGGCGATGCTCAGGGATTCCCCTGAGGCAGCTGGGGAATTCCTTCAGTTTCTATTTTGAGAAGGGAGCTCTGGATTGCAGGGATGCAGGAGGGGGTGGATAGTTGTTGGTCTCTAGGACCTGGGAACAGAGAGGAGGACAAATGGAAAAGGAAACTTATGTCATTTTTTTTAGCCTCAGGCAAAAAGCCAAGATACAGAAGAATAACTTCAGATTTTCCTTTAACATTTTTATCACTAGTCTTTCTTGCTGCTTGGAAAAGAAATCAGAGTAGAATCCAGTATGGAACTTTGCAGGAGGGAAGAGATGTCTGTTATTTGTGCAATTGCGTGCATATTCAGGGCTTTTATTTAGCTTTGTGCTCCAGGATGGCCTTATTGGTGTTTATGGCTGGCATTCATCCTGATTGGCTGGTATTTTGGGCTGCTTGTTAAATATTTTGATTCCCCATAGAGGTATGAGAGTGTGTATGTACTTAGTGTATTTCCAAAAGGTATAATATTTATTAACATGGCTATTAGATGTAAAATTAACCAATTAGCTTACTGTTATTATTATTTTAAAGTCTTCTTCATGAGGTAGTTCATACAAATCTTATTCTTTCCTTGAGGAGTTGGTCCATTGTGGATAGGATCAGAGAGACTTTCATTTCTCATTTTTTCATGGCTGTGTCCTTCCTGGCTCCCTTTCATTCTCATTCACTTGGAGTGCTCATTATGGTCATTGCCAGAAGCACAGAGAGCCCCTATCATTCGTTATTCTCCAGTTCCCGAGCCCACTGCCCCTGGACTAGTTGGCCACCTCCCACCTTCAAAGTTTCCTTATTCTTTGCTGAGATTTTCTTTGGAAAACGTAAGATTTATATCGAACCTCTTTAAACTTGACCCTTTATGAACTAAAATAAAAAAAGAAAGATCAGTGTCCATCAGCAGCTAAAGCCCTTGAGCAGGCAGACTCTGAAACAGGAAGAGACAGGCTGAGTCTGAGTGGCTTCAAAGACCTGCTGTGAAATAATAATCTGATGTTACTCTGCTATTATTTATCAAAATGTATTTAATTCTGATGGCTGCCATTGGGATCTGCATTTTTTGCAGATGGAAGCCAGCAAAGAGGGAGCAATATAGTCTCACAGTCCAGAGTATTAGGCTGTCACACCACATCACTTATGTCAGTCTATGCCCATAAAAGAAATGCAGTGTAATCAGTCAGTAATGTCACTGGAACAAGAAGCATATAAAAATGAGTCAAATGAGTAATATAAATAATCACGGTTCAAAAAATGATTAACAAATGTTCTTCATATGCTCTGGAATGTCTAGAGAAGAGGGAGAATTATTGATTTCCGCAGAGGCAAAACACATCTGTGCAATTAAGATCTAACTCAGCAAAACAAAAATGGGTGAATGGAGTGGAATTCATAAAATTATTAACTTATTAATGAATTAATGGATAAATTAAGGGATGAATGAATCATTTGGGAAAACAAAGATTTCAGTGTAAGTCTACAAACTTATTTTGGGTGCTGGTAACCTCTAGTTACTGGGGATATGGCCCCTAACAATCAGAAGAGAGACATGAAAGAAAAAACACATTAATATAGGGTAGTAAATTCAGTGATGGAGCTATTCATAGAGTGAGTACAGAAGAGGAGGAATAATCTCCCTAGCCTGAGGGAGCAGGACACGACAAGGACTGACTGAAGTTATGGAAAGCTTTCTGAAGGAGTTACGCCTGAAACAAAATCTTCAATGTTGAATCAAAGTTAACCAAATGAGACAGGCAGTTAAGAGTATTTCAGACGACAGGAGACACATGAACAAAGGGATGAAGATTTGCAACTGCATGATGACTGTTGAAACTACAAGCATATTTCTATGACTGGGATGAGTGTAAGATGAGGAAATGGGGCAGATGAGTCTGGAAAGGCAGTAGGTCATGAAGGTTTTGTAAGTCCTGCTAAAGAGCTTGGCCTTTATCCTGTAGTTAATGTGAAACTGTCAGAGGGTGACATGATCAGAATTGAGTTTCAAAGTGATCACTCTGGCTGCAGTGTGGAGATTAGATTAGAAATGGAACAAGACAAAAAAGGAAGAAGAATTAGGAGCTTGTTACTGTAGTGTTGGCAAAGAATGATGAGGACAGGATCTAGGATTGAAGTAGGATAGCTGGAGAGGAAAGGATATATGGAGAAATATCTAGAAGATAAAATTTCAGGATTTGGTGATTGATTGCATATAGGGGATGATGAAGAAGTAAGAAAAGGGATGTACTTTAGATTTATGGCCAAGTACTTGGCTTGAATGACTGAGAAATGGTAGAAAGTGTTAAAGCAGGAAATTTCATTCCCTATCCTTCCGGTTCCAAAGAGGGTACTTTCATGGCCCTGGCTATGAAGGAAGAGGCAGATTGTGTATTTATAGATCTCCTCCCTCACAAACACAGTGTCCTGAGACTATAGAGGAGTGACTAATTTGATTGGTGAGATGGGCCAGAGTCTGACAGTCAGGGGCCAGGTCGATCTTTTGGGTGAGTTTGAAGGTCACATTGCTTATGTGTAGCACAATTTTTTTTTCCATCTTTTTGTACTTGCCTTTGTTCAAGCCTGGTGTACCTTGGCCTTCCTATATCCTGATGGTAAGCTCCAGTTGGGGAATGGAGTGTTCACATCTTGAGACTAAGTGGATTAGTGAGGTGGTCCCTCCCATCCCAAGTTGTCTTCAGTGCTAGGGGGAAGGCATATGATGCTATATTTTGGGCCTCAGGCCTAAATATCATCCTTCATATTTGAAAGCCTTGTACTTTGGAGGTTACTGTGCCACTACTAACAGGGCTGATATTTTATTTTCCTTGGTTCTTTGTGTCTATTCTCTGTGAATCTACTTAAAAGAAGGTCGAGATGGGGGAGAAATAAGGAAATGAAGGCCAGTATAGTTCACTAAAGTAGAGCTCTCAGGAAGAAGAATGAGTCTGGGCATGATTACAAATTCACTTTTGAGTATGGAGGATTTCCAGCAACAGGTATAGAGCAGGAAATTGGATTTGTAAATTTGAAGCAGATCTTGCTTTGGTTTGTGCTGGCAAGGCAGTATGTTTAAACTCTGATAGGGTAGTCTTGGCTTTATAGTTCCTGGTGAATCATGAATCAATGTGGTGGTACAAGTTAATACGTTATACATATTAACAATAACAAATGGTAGACACGTACAGTCTTTTCTACACATACAAGGATGATTCTGCCAAAATTCTTTTGGAGCATGTGCGTTATTGATAAATCTACAAGTCAAATACAAGTGTAACAAAACATTTCACATAAAAATGATTTTTAATTGTTCAATAAAGCTTCATTTTTACCCAAAGCAATAATCAACACAATACAATTTTATTTTAAGCTCCATAGTTGCATAGTTTCTTAAACTTTGATATTAGACTTATAGTTCATAAGCAAATTGTTTATGAGACTATGTATATATGAACATGGATATAAAGAGTAACATGTACAAGAAAGCTTTTTCTCTTTGTCCTTCATCTGTTAAAATTCAGATTCCCTTTGTATTTAGCCTGCAAGGAGAAAAGTATTCATGTTAAGCCAGGGTAAAGGACCTTATTCATTCATTTGTTTATTCGTTTGTCAACATTTTTTAAGTCTTCATAAGATGAAACACATTGTGTTAAGTTCTGGGGCTACAAAGTGAATAAGAGGTGTCCTGAGGGAATGGGGTGAGATACTAAGCTTAACAATGCATTGTAAATGAGACTGATGAGAGAGGAGTATAAGAAAGCAGGTCAATAAGCTGGGTCTCGATTTGCCAAAGGATCAGTTACTGAATGGCTAATGTACCAAAATGAGCCAATTCACAAATTTATTGAAGGATCACTTTGCTAAATGAATAATTCGCCCACTTTAGCACATTTACACATTTAACAAAGGCTAATTTTAAGGAGTATTGTTTTAAGTATAGTAAATGAATATGAATACATTTTTCTTATAAGTATTTTAAGACTATATTATTTTAAAAATACATTTAATTATATAGAATATTCTTTTTTATGAATATATTCTTTTTAGCAGTATTTTAAGATCTATTTGATTTTTTTAAAAAGCTGTTTCCCAGGGAGTTTTGTCTCCTTATATTCTTACAAATGTATTCATAGATATATCTTTCTTAAATATGTGTGACTATATTCTTATAATAGAAATAATACAAATTTAGCATTTCATATGGGAACCTTTCAGTTTATATTGATTTTTTTCGAATTCTTTTTAGTCATTTGCTGTTTTGCTAACATTTTAGCATCATTGAGGTTATTGTAGAAATTTTCACATTATGACTACTTTGATGATTTGTCAGCTTTATCAATTAACCAAAATTTCTTTCTTTTAACCATTCATAAGATCATGGTAATTGATTTTTAAAAATAATTTATTTATGCCTACAGCACCTGGTCTTCCTAGGTGGTCTCTCATCCAAGTACTAACCAGGCCTGACCTTGCTTAGCTTCCAAGATCAGACGGGATTGGGCTTGTTCAGGGTGGCACGGCTGAAGACCATGGACCGTGGCTCCACTGGGGCACGAACCCAGGATCTTCTGTGTGTAAAGCAGACGTGCTAACCATTACACTAGGGAATCATGTCCACGTAATTGATTTTAAATAGGAATTTTTAACAGCTTTGAAGATTTTGAAGTTTTATTTTGAAGATTTAGTCAGTTTTTATTTTGTCCTCATTTTATGAAATGCTTAATTTGTCTCTACTCTGGTCCTGTTACTGTAACAGAAAACATCTGTGTAAAAATCGTGAGACTTTTTGCTGGGGGAAGGTTGAGGAGAATCAGCATAATGAACAGTCTAACCTGCTGATTGTAGAGGCGGGGAATCTCAGGGGCAGAGAGGAGAGGAAACTATAGAACAGAGAGAAGTAGGGCTTGGGAATGGCAGGAAGGGGACAGGAAGAAGGGAAGACTAGAGGTAGATGGTGTTTGGGACCAAGGGAGGGAAAGACAGAGGGACAGAGAGATAGAAGAATGATGTTTGTGGAGACTGAGAGACAGAGAGAGAGAGAGTCTGGACTCACATCTGGGCCCCCTGTGACCTCTTTGGTCCCTGATAGCCCATAGAACTATGTAGGGTTACAGTGATCATATAGTCTTTGGTACATAGCTAAATTTGATAAATTCATCAAAACGATTGACTGGCAAATGGATATTTTTCGAATGCTGGTTATCACTGCATTGAGCTTTCCTTGAAGGATTAGTGGTAGATAAATTGACCTAGAGCTATGGTCATTCAGAGGGCTGCCAGTTGGAGGTCATAACTTGGTTTTAGTGTGGATGGTTCAGGGTCTTGTGACAGACTGGATTGAGTCTCTGATGAGCAAGCAATTGAGAAGAGGAAGAGTATCCAGGCAGAACGTGAGAGAATTGGAGTAGTAGAGTATATTTGGATTTCAGGATCTGATGGGCGGATGGAAGGCAGTGAGCTGGTTAGATAGGTAAGGGCCAGAGATAAAGAATCTTACATGTCTTCTAAAGTTAGAGGAGCCATTAAAAGAATTTATGCAAGGAAGTGATGTGATCGACTTGTACTTTAGAAAGATCACTAATGTTAGTGTGGTTGATTGTTTAGAATGGTTTACATTTGGAAGCAAAGAAACTGATTCTGAAACTTTCCCAGCATTTCAGGTGTTAGACAGCTTGAAAAAAACAAAAAACCAAAAAACAAAACAAAACAGTGACAGAGGAGATGAAGATTTAGATTTGGGCATCATTTGTTTCCAAAGTAACAATTAATACTGTGGGTTCTAATGAGACCGTCAAGGTAGTCAGAGAAACAAAAGATAGCTAGGATACTAGAGAGAGCATAGAGAGAGCAGGAAGACAGGTCTGCAATGGGTCCTAAAGCTATAGAGAGGTAAGGGGGCACCTACAGGGTGTAGAAAAGAGAAATAAGATGTAAATAGAAGTGAAGAATTATGTGTATCTGAAATTGGCAGAGTGCTTCAGAACTTATACATAATACTTAACATAGTGAATATCTATATGTATGCCTCTCTGGCCCAGTGAATACTGAGCTGTACTACATTCATCTTTGTGAGCCCAGTCTCTTGCATTTATTAGGCTCACAAAATATGTTCCTTTAATGTGGGCTAGAAATGACTACAATTTGGTTAGGTCGTGAGGTGGCCAGCACAGGAAGGCTGAATGGTCAATTAAAACCAAAGAAATCACAGAACCACGGCTGGAACAGGCTCCTGGTTTCTCTCTTTCTATCAGTGCCCGTTGGACTCTATTTACCTCCAACAAATTTAGTATTCTTTCTAGAAAAACATCAAGCTTTTCAGGTACTAAGATCTCTAGTTTCCAGACTTCAAGGAAAAGTGTCTTCTATTAGAGTCCATGAGGGTGGATCCGTGGGGCAATGAATTGCTAAATGCAAGCTGAGCTGAAATGAGCAGATTTGCTACGTATTTCTGCCCCAGGAACATTCAGTCTGTTATCCCATATGTCAGAGCTTGGAGTGGCATTGTTTAAAACAGTCATTGGTTTGCCTTATGTCCACCAAAGCTATCCACATTTTTGAGATGTGCTTCTCAGGTGCATATCCTCATCTGTTAGTTTCAGATTTCATGGTTTTTCCTTGAGCTGGTGGGGATGTATTTATATGGTCCCATTTGATTAGTTTAATTGTTATTCTGTTTTCAATCTTTTAAAGTATACATTCCATTGGGGGGAATGTGCTTTTTGAGTTTGGAAACAAATGATAGCCACACTTAATATTTTCATTAACATGAGGCATTTTGTACATGAATCTGTTATTAGTTGTCAACTTATTAATCTGCAGGACTTCCCAGGAAGTCCTGTAATATTATTTTATGAATAAGAGACTATGGATGAGAAAAAATTGTGAAAACAGAAGTAGGATTTAATTCTTTTCAGTCTTGCCTTTAACTTATTAAATCATACGATTTCCCAATGATATCTTAGTTTCTAATTCTTATTTATTTTTACCCGATGTATTTGCATATTAAATTTCATAAAAGTCTTTGGTGAAAAATACAGAAGAAAACAGAAAATTTTGTGAATTATTCAGATGAGTTAGGTTATTCTTATAACCTAAAGAGCCTTTGAGAAATATTATCTTTATATTGACTGTATTATTTGAATTATTCAGATGAGTTAGGTTATTCTTATAACCTAAAGAGCCTTCGATCGAGAAATATTATCTTTATATCGACTGTATTATTTGGCTCTAGTGCAATAATGGTAGAAATAAATAACAAAAAATAACTAGAGTGACTCTACATATGGAAATAAAAATGTAGTTCCAAAAAAACCCATGAGATAGAATAAATTAGGATGAATTTAGAACTTAACGATAAAACAAATGTTATAGAGCAACTAGTGGCATGCAACTAAAGCAATACATCAATATAAATATACAATCTTAAATGTTTTTATTAGATAAAAAGAAAGCCTGAAAATGAATGCACTAGGCATCTAACTTAGGGAGTTATAAAAAGATTAATAGGAGATATTAAAAAAAGTATAATAAAAAAATAAGAAACAAGAGAAGAAATAAATGAAGTACAAGCTAAATTTTATTAAGAAGCAATGACTTCGAAGGTTAATTTTTTGAAAAGACTAATGAAATAGATGAACCTCTGACAAGACTGATCGAGAAAAAATAGAGAAGGCCGGAATAAATATCAGGAATTAAAAAACCATAAGTGCAGATACAGAATGGATTGTAAAGATAATAGAAGATATTAAAAACAATTTTATAGCAAGACATTAAAAAACTTTGATATATAATTTGTTGAAATATGTAGTAAATTCTTATAAACATAGAACTTATTGAAACTGATTCAGAGATAACTAGAAAATCTAAGTAGTTTTAAATCATTAAATAAAATTGAATCGTAAATTAAAAATATCCTCGCAATAGAAATACCAGACTCTGATATTTATAGATGAATTCTACTTATATTATACAAATCATTCCAGAGTATAGAAAAATGGAATGCTACCCAACCTATTTATGAGGTTAGCAAATTTAGATACCAAAACCAAATCAGACAACACAGAAAGGAAAACTACAGATCAATTTTACTCATAAACATAAATGCAAAATTTTAAAAACGAATTAGCTCACTGAATCTAGCAATATCTAAAAGTGAAAACACATCATGATAAAGTTGAGGCTATCCCAGGAATATAATGTTGGTCATCATTTGATTATCTATTAATGTAATATGTTACATAAACATATTAGGGGGCTATCATCATATGACATTGTAATATATGTAGAAAAACAAATCTGATAAAATTTAACATCCATTCATGATCAGAATTCTTACCAGATTAGAAATAGAAACATTCTTAATGTGATGAATGATACAGAGGAAATACTTGTAGTAAACGTTATCCTTAAAGGTGAAATGCTTAAAGAATCCACTTTATGAATAGGAACAAAGCAAAGATGTTCACTCTTACCTGTTTATTTATGATTTACTAGCTAGTGTAATAAGGCAAGAAAAGCAAACGAATTGTATATTTACTGATAAAGAAGAAACAGAAATGTATTATTTACCAATGATATCATTATGGAGAAAATACAAAAGATCTATAGATAAATTATTAGAATCAATAAGAAAATTGAGCATAGTTGAAACAAAAGTTGATATGCCATTTGCTTTTCTATATATCTACAAAAGTGGAAAATGTAATTTAAACATTAAAGAAAGTGCTTAGAAATAAATCTAATGACCTAGGTATGAGTTCTCTTTGGAGAAATTATAAAATTTATTGAGAGATGTTAGGGAAGACTTAAATCAATGTAGAGATGAATCATATTTATTCAAAGAAAGACTGGATGCTGTGATGCCAGTTTATCACAATTAATAGATTTTATAAAGTTATGATAAAAAATTTAAGAGTTTTTTGAAAACTGTGTAGGTATGATTTGACAAGTTGATTCTAAAATTTATATGGAAGTGCAAGTGTCTAAGGATACAAATATACTCCTAATTACAAAAGAACAAGGTGGGCAATTTGTCCTATCAGATATCAAGATGTATTATAATGCTAAAGTGTGTAAGCTCAAGTGTGGTATTTGTCTGAGGTAGACAAAATTGACCAGTGAAACATAATAGAGATCTAGAAACATATCCATGCATATATAGAAACCTAATATGATACATATGTGCTTTTAGATCATAGAGGAAAGGATAAATTATCCAATAAAAGGTGCTGGGACAATTGGTCATCCATACAGAAAAAAATTGGATGTCTACAACACACACAAATGTCAACTTCAGATGATTAAAACTTAATTGTGAAAGGCAAACCTACAACATATTAAGAAAACTCTACAGGAGCATATCCTTTTGAACTTGGAGTCAAAGGGGATTTCAACATATTTAAAAATTTACTACCTTAGAGCACATTAAAATTAAGAACATATATTCACAAAAAGGCATCATAAAGAAAATGAAAACACAAGCCACAAACTGGGAGAAGCTATTTGTACACAATAAACAATAATATATACTTTTATAAAGAATTCCTACAAATCAATAAGAAAAAGACAACCAGTAGAAAAATAGGCCACGTTTTTGAACAGATATTTGGCAGAAAAGAATTGGAGAAATAAGCTCAATCTTATTACTAATGGGAATTGAAAGCACAATAGCTTCTGTATTGATGAAAATGAAAAATCAGAAAACTTTGGCAAGGCTGTTAGAGCAATGAAATCATACCTACAGCTGCTCTGGGAAGCAATGGCGTTACTTGGTAAGTGGCAGCTGTGGATACATTGGAGACAACCATTCTCAGGTTAGGTGTATATCCTAAGAAGTGTTTGTACATGTACAAGGAGATATCAATAAGAAGTATAATAATTATATAAGTATAAATTGTTGGCACAAAAAGGACTAGAAATGATGTAAATGTCTATTAGCAGGTGACTGGATGAATGCGTGGCAGTATATTCATATAATGGCATACTGCATGAGAGAAACGTACTATAACTACTCACATATAAATCATAGGAACATAGTGCTTGGTGAAAAAAGTGAGTTGTAGAACAATTCATATAATTCCATTTATGTAAAGTCTTCAAACATTTTGAAGTAAACAACATTTTTTAAGGGTGCCAATGTGGCAAACTCATGAAGAAAAGCAAGGGAATGATAAACAAAATTCAGGATGATGTTATCTCTGGGTGGGGGCTGGGGTAGAAGGGAGGATGCTATGAGAGAAGCATCCTCGTGAGCTTTAAAAATTCTGATTGTTTTATTTTTTAAGCTTCATGAAGGGTATTCAGATGTTTACTATATCTTCATTCTTTATATGTTAACATGTGATACATATTTATATCAGTTCATATTTAATAAAACAATCCAAAGAATATTTGATAAACACTCAACTATAAGGTCCTTAACTTATAACCTCTTTCTTTTTTAAATTCTGAAATAGTTATTGCTGCTGCTGTTTTATTTTGCCACCTGCAATTTAGGGATTAATGTAAACTCACCTAACAAAGAAGTTTGTCCAGAGAACAAAAAGTCTTCTTTTATATTGTTGGGTGTGTGGAGTAAAGGATAAGGATAGAAACCAGTGTTCTGCATAAAGCAGATGATCAGAAATAGGCTGGCTTTGAATTAAATTAATGAGAAAAATGTAAAATTGATCTCACCCTCTTTTGGGCTATAAAACACTTGGTTTCAGAATTTTTGGTCTACTTTTCCTTCTGCTTAGTTGCTGTGCCAGTTTGTAAGCTTTTCCCTCATGTTCCACCTCCTGAAGAGTCCAGGGAAGCTGATAGCCTGACAAGTTCGGCGCTGGTCTCGGAGAGACGGTATGGAAGGGAGCCAAGGATTTTTGGCTGCCTGGCCTCTGGGACTGTTGCAGGGGCACAGCTGGAAAGCTGGACACACAGAGGCCAGGTTGGCAGAATAAGAAGAAACTGAGAGTGGAACAATTACCAACAGTTCTGGGCAGTACTGCCGGACAACTTAGTTAATTTATTTCCAAATAATTAACTTGAGGACCTTAATTATCTAGATTCATTATCAGCCACCATCCCCTTCATTATCACATGATTACTGCCACCAAGAGCATCTTAAGCAGAGCAGTAGACTCTGTTCAGAGTCAGTTAAAATCTGAGTCTTACCCTAAAAGAATCTGTGAATAGGCAGTGAAGATAAAGATGTGGTCAAGAAAGAGGTACAGACAAATGAATCAGCATCAAACTAAGGATACTGGCTTAGTGGCAGATTCTGTTGCTATATTCGTTGCTAACTGTTTTCCCATTTGTCTTTTACTTTGTAGGCCAAAGCCATGCAGATTGATTTCATAATCCTTGGCATCCCTATCCCATAAATAAAGCCTGCTGAAATGATTTACTTATAGTCAATATTTTAATTATTTTAAATCCCATAGTTATTGAAATTATACTTTGAAAATAAAAAAATGAAAATAGTAATTTAAGAGTTTCATAAAATCTTATTGGTGTATAATTTGAAGCTAATTATTTGCTTCTTTTAACTCCACAAATATTGCCAATATATCACATTCACATGTTTATTATCTCCTTTAATATACAATTTTCAACTCTATCTAAACAAAATTTTCCCCTTGTGGACTTGGAGTCTCCAAATTTCTCATGTTTGATGCTATATAAACCATTGGTGTAGAGGAGAGAGTACGACCTTGGGTTCAAGCCCTGATTCCATCACCGACTAGTTTTGTTGGACCCTTGGAAGTTATTTAAAATCTCTGAGCCTCAGCTTTCTCCTTTGCAAAATGGGCACAATAATGCCTAGCTTATAAATTGAAAAGTGTAAAATACAGTACACTCTAATTTCTTCCTACACGTTAATCCTTTTGTTTGTTGAAAAAAGCTATGTAGAGAGCAAAGTGTATTTAATTAAATTATTTGATGAGAATAAATAGAAGGTGAAACAAATACATCATGCTTTACTTGCTCTGATGAAGCCTTCAAAATCTCAGGAGGGCAGGTCACTGACATTCACAATACCCTGTGGGGCAGCAAAATCTCTGCGGTTCTGCACCGTCGCTTGTAGTGAACTTTTTTTTTTTTTAAGAAAATGAGGAAATTACATGCAAAATATGGAATTTTGAAATGACACATGAAATTTTAATCTTGTGGTAAAGGTCTTGCTGAAAGATGATTCAAGTTCGTTGGCTCGAAAGCAAACGAAAAATAACTTGAGTGAGCATTGAGGAAAAGCATGTGACAACCTAGAGATGAACAAAGACAGTACATTTTCAGTTAATCTGCTTGTGTCTTAATGAGCACTGGGAGTTTTTTTGAAATTTGTTCAAGCACTAGTTGCCTTCTGGGCTGTAATTTTACTTAAACATCATATCATTATTTTTTTCATAATTAACATAATATATCGTAAAGCACTTGGAAAATGGAGAAGTGACAAACATGCTTCGCTTTCCATGCTTTTTCTAATGTATATATTTATTGTAGCTGTAATCATAGTTCGTATGCAAAATTTCAGCTTGAGTTTTTAGTTAATATTATAACAAAACATTTTAAAATGCTAAGTGGTATATGACATTCCATGATTTATTTAACAGATTTTCTATTGTGAAATTAAAGTTGCTTCCAAATTTTTGTTGTGATATATAATTATTGTGAAGAATAATTCTGCTTCCCGAAATTTTCAAAGGCTTTTATCTGTAGGGAAATACAGAGTTTTAAAAGAAAAATAAAAGTACTAGCTCTCAAAACTATATCCAGGTACACTTCCCTCAGGTCCTTCTTCTTGTGTCCAGCATCATTGATTAATCATGATTTCTATCGGATTCTGCAGGCAGGTGAGCTATGCTTAAGTTACAAAATGTTGGTATAGGCAGTTTTGTTTAAAATTTAGCTTCATCATACCAAAGTAATAGTTTAAGTTCAATGAGAAATAAAGAGAGGTGCAGAAGAAAACAAATATTTAAAAATAGCTAAAGAATTTTATGAAGGCATTTATTCCTTAAACTCATGTGGGAGGGCTGGATTGAGCTATGTAGTTGTCATTTTGTCTTTTATTAACACTGCTTTTCTCCTTTAATTTTCTTCTTATTCTCCCAATTTCTCCCCTAAACCAGGCTGTTCTTTCAAAGAATTTGAGGGCTCCATAAATTTGTCCATCTTCTTTTTATCCTCTCATAGTTTCTGCTTTCCTTTGTTGTCATGTGTTCGGTGCCTTGCAATGCAATTTTCATTTCAGTTCAGGATTTATTGAGCATTTACTATGTATTAGGTTCAGGGATAGGTACTGGAAATTCAATGGCGAGTAAAACAAACACGAAGTCTGTGCTACTCAAAAAGAGGGTGGGAGGTTCTGATTGAATGGATATCTGAGGGCAGGGATAGAATTAGCAAAGTCATGAGTGGGTATGTATGTGCGTGCGTAAAGGACATTTCTGACAGGGAATAGCCTTTGCAAAGCTATGTGGTAGAAGTGAACATGGAGAGTACAAGGATGAGAAAGGATAAAATGTCTGAAATCCCATTTCCTCAATGTAGAGCCTAGCCCACATTTATACGTGCAGAATATAAAGCTCAGTTACTTAATGCTTTCCCATTGGCATCCTGTCTGGGTAGTCAGTTACCTTTTCTCATCGTGTCTGTAAGATGAAGAGGTCCGGCCACTGGTCCATATAAACATCTTAGAGGATGTTGGTCCAGGGGCTCCTTTCCTTATGGTGGAAGTCCTGGAGGAATGATGAAAAGACCTAGAAGAGGTATACACTGAAGTTAATTTAAGTCCATTACTTTAAATTTTGGGAACTCTGAATCAACAGCAAGCAGTAGCTCTCAGTGGACTGACCTTTAAATAAGAACAGGTTTCTGTTGCCATCAGGCAAAGGTTCTCAGCATTGGCTGCACAGAAAAATTAACTGGGAATCTTTTAAAAAACACTGAAGCATGGGTCCCTCCCTCAGAAATATGCATTCAATGTTTTTAAAGCTTCCTAGTAGTTTATAATGCACTGCTGTGGTTGAGAGCCAGTGCCTTGGAGAAACATGGTTTTCTAATCGAGGTTAACATCATATTCCCTCCAAAATGCCTCCTCCAAAAATATAATTTTGATATGGTTTCATACTCTGTAGTATACTATATTCTCTCAAAATTCTGGTTCAGATTTGGATACTAAAATTCTACTTTTCCTTTTGTCTTCAAACTGTTTTCCTTGAAGCTGACAGATGTGACATTTTGGGGATGGAATGTCAACTTTTAAATATGCTCTACTGTTGCCAAAGCTGTGGGTTTGTCCCCTTGCAGTTGCATCTCTGAGAAAAATCATAGCAGCGGCGGCAGCAGATACTCACTGGCACCTAGAGGCCAGGTTTATAGGATTCAGAGTTGAGGTCTTAGAGGACTGTTGTGTTCTTTTGGTTATAACTTGGCTTAGGAATATATTCTTTCATCTCCAAACACAGCACTAGAAATAATTAGGTATTATTATTTATTTTCTACATAATAATCATCTTCTAAGGAGTTCGAAGCACAAAATATACTAGAAGTCCTAATCAAAGTTAAAATATTTAACAAATGGAACAAAGGAAGGAATGAAGTAAAGGTGATTTCTTTATGGTTTCATTGTCACTTTTGTGTTACTTTTGGTCACCACAATATTAATGGTAAGCATGAGGATAGAAATAATATTAGCTACTATATCCTGTATTAGATACTAGATGCCAAGCACTTTGCATATATTATCTAGGTATATGTCATAAAATGTACATGCATATATCTGTGTTATGCTTATATTATGAAAACTTTGCAAGGTGGATAATGCTATTATTTTCAGATTACAAATGATGCTTCCAGGAGTTGGATATTTGTCATTTAGCAAAGGTGAAATCATGCTTCAAATCAATGTCTGCTTGCCTCCAATCCTTGTGCTTTCTGGAGAAAGATACACTGCAGTGTAGCCCAGTGATTCTCAAACTGTAACGTGCATACAAATTTTCTGGGGATCTTGCTGCAATGTAGATTCTGATTCAGCAGGTCTGAGGTGGGGCTCGGAATTCTACATTTCTAACAAGGTCTTATGTGATGCCGATATTGCTGGTCTGCAGACAACACTGAGCAAGGACTCAGAGCATGTACTCAGAGTCAGTGGATGGTTATAGAACCAATTTTGTCACTAACTGCATTAGGTACTAGTTGTGTGGCTTGAGAAAGACACTTACATTTTCTAGGACTTGGTTGTTTTTAAACTGCAACACGAAGAGTTTGAAAAAGTAACCTCTAAGATATCTCTCAGCTCTAAAATTTTGTAACCTAGTAAATTGAAGAATGAATCTAAGTGTATTGTAAGTCATTGTGTATTGACTTTCCAGGGATAGCTCTAGGATTAGAGCTCCTTCTATAACCGCGTGTCAGCATCAGAGACAGAAGTAACAGAGGCCATGTGAGGTAACATGGGTTTGGTAACCAGTATGGATGCAAGAAGTCATACTTCTACCTGCGGCTCTTAGGATAAATGGCAAGAATGAATGGATACATTTGAATGGATCCCCTGAACAGTTTTAGAAAGATTTAAAAGTTGAATCTGCTAGCTCTTTCAATGACTTGGATCTGGGATATTTGAGGTAATTTATGTTCCTTTTTGAACATCTTTGCAATGTCAAAAAGCATAATACTCTCAAGATCTATCCATGTTGTCACAAATTTCATTGTTTTATGGGTGAGTGGTATTCTATTGTGCATGTGTATGTATATCACATCTTCTTTATCCATCGATCGAAGGACACTTAGGTTTTTCCATGTCTTGGCTATTGTAAATAATGCTGCAGTGAACATAGAGGTGCGTATATCTTTATGAATAAATGTTTTCATATTTTTTCAGGTAAATACCCAGGAGAGGAACTGTTGGATTGTATGGTAGTTCTATATGATTTCACTCATATGTGGAATATAAAACAAAAAGTAACAAACTAACAAAACAAATACAAACAAATAGATACAGACAACAGAATAGTGATTACTAGAATGGAAGGAAGGTGGGGAGAGGACAAGAGGATAAGGGGGTCAAATATATGGTGATGAAAGAAGATGAGACTTCGGTGGTGAGCGTACAATAGAGTAGACAGATGTTGAATTATAATGTCATACACTTGTAAATTATAAAGTGTTTTTAACCAAAGTTACCGCAATACATTAATTGAAAAACATATCAATAGAGATTAAATCCATTAGTATTAAAACCAGTCAGTCTTCAGGAAATAATGATTTTAATCTAGTTGAAGGAACTATTCCATAAGAATAAGGGTTGGCTTAAACTTTCAGGAAGTTATTTCCACATTGACTCTGATGGAATCTTCTGATCACGTTAGTCACTCTTCAAAGAGCTGGGAAGTGGAGTAGACAAAGAAAAGTGGCACAATTTGCGTCAAGGTAAAGCAATAAATCACTGAGCTCTTGTCCTGCTACTGGTTATTAGCCGGCATTTAATAGACATGCCATACATATTATAAATGCTTTTAAATCAATCAAGGTGGAAGGGGCTGCAGTGATTTCAATGTACTTAAGATACTTTTTGGATTGTGTTTCGTGATTCAGCACTGCACCCTTGCTCTGTTGTTTTAAGATGATACAGAAAGGGGAGATTAAAGATGTATTTATTCTAATTAACTGTCTAAAGCTTCTTGGAAAGGACTTATTGACTTCTTAGGTTATTCCAGTAAGTGGTTTTGAGTTTATTTACCCCATGTTTCTTTCATAAAGACAAACTGTTATTTAAAACCTGCTAAGTTTGTTGCCAATTAAAAGGGAAGAGAGTAGCTGCTTTAAAGACAGCAGTGTAAAGTTTCTGTGGAAGTTGAAAACAATTTCTAGGCTTCAAAGAAACACTCAGAATAAGTTAATGAAGATGGTTTGGAGGTTCTCTCAGCTCAAAGACAGTCCTGTCCCCCTGAGCTCCTTACATAATTACCTCAACTCTGCTCACTTTATAAGTCAAGGAACATTTCACTTGAATTGTGATTGGGAAATTGATATAGAGACAAAAGAAATCACTTTATAAAATTTTGTAATTTGGAAACCTAGCATGAAACAAAGCTGTGTTAGTGGTTGCACAGGGTTGTGGGCAGGGGGAAGAAACCTGGATCTAATTCCATCACTAAATCACTTAGGAACCAGGGTGGATAGGGCAGAGCCGTGGTTATATGCAGATAAGCATGGTCTGAAAACCGAAAGCCCTAAAAGATGGAATCTCAGCCTTAAATGAAAGCAGGGAGTCAGTGAGACTGTAACAATGTTTTTTTTTTGCCTCAGGAATTTATAAAAGGACACTTTCCATTTCTTAAGAACATACATTGTGGGTTCCTACCTCCTTGACTCAGTTCATACTTTCCCTCTGTCTCCCTTGCCTGCCAGTGAATGAATTCCTCTGTTTCCCAGATCATTTCAGTGGTCATCTCTTATGTGAAGCCTTCTCTGGCCCACAAGAGCAGCTTCCTCAGCTCTGTACCCAATTCTTGGTACTCATCCCTTTTAGAGTAAGGCACAGTTTATCCTGGTTGTATGCAGATCTGCCTGCCCTGTGAGGCTGTGGGCATTCCAGGGCAGGCCTGCATCTTATGCACCTTTAAGACACAATATAGGACACACCGTGACACACTGGTTGTGTTTGCTGTCTTGACCACCTAAGTATCTATTGGAAAGTAACACTATTGGTACTGACGCTAGCCCCCTGTGTATGGCTCACTACTGCTGGGTGTAGTCAGGGTCTCCTTCCTAATCCTTCCCTTAGCTTGGCACGTTGTTCCTTGTTTTTCCTCCCTATCTTCTCTCTTCCCTTCTCCTGATTGTCCTGCTCCCTCTGTCACATTCATTGACTTGGACAGAAAGTTTCTTTTCCTTGCTGATTTATCATTTAATAAGGTTTTCTTTAGAGAGAAAAGCATGTCCTAATGAAAAGATGAGCAGGAGAGCCAGATGGGCCTGTTTGTTTGTTTGCCTCTTGGTATCGCCATTTACCACTGGTGTGACTTTGGACAAGTCAATTTAACATTTCTGTGTCTTAGTTTCCTCAATTGTAAAAATAGGGATAATAACGCTTGCCTTTCTGAGTTGCTTCAAAGAAAAATGAGATAATAGATGCAAAAGTACCTAAAGTAGATTAAGGCACATAGTAGGCACATATTAAAAATTAGTTTCTTTCTTTCCCCCCTGTTATTGATTTTAAAAATAAATGGATTAGATTCTATCTTTTTGTAAAAAAAAAAATCCAATTAAGTTGCTTAAATGTACTTGTATATTGAGACTATTGATTTTTTTCCCCTATGGGTCAGTGGCATTCAATAAAGGAAAAACAGCCTTCTGAGATATTGAGATAATAAAATCTGAAGTATTTCCTCATTCACATTAAGTTGATAAACATCCTGAGCAAGAGGGGCATAAAGAAGGTGCGTCTAAACCCTGGATGCACATTAAAATCATCTGGGGGAAGTTCTAGAAAATACTGGTGCCTGGTTCTCAAGCCAGACCAGTGAAAACTTCTGGAAGTGGGTCCCTGGCATTGGTATTTTTATAAAAAGCCACCCAAGGAGTTCTGCTGTGCAGGCAAGGTGAGAAACACGGCTACAAATGCTCAGGTTATGATTTCATTAAGTAGAATTCTTTTTTTAAATTTAAGTATATTTGCTATACGATATTATATTTGTTTCAGGTATATAATATAGTGATTTGACATTTATAGTTTATGTTGTGATCATCCCACTAATTCTACTAATCATCTGTCACTGCAAACTTATCACAATAATATTGACTATATCCCCTTTCACCTCTGGCAACCATTCCTTTGGTCTCTGTGGGTCTGGTTTTTTGTTTGTTTGTTTGTTTGTATGTTTGTTTGTTTTTAGATTTCACTTAGAAGTGAAACCACACAATATTTGCCTTTCTTTGTCTGACTTATTTCATTTAGCATAATACTCTCTAGGTCTATTCACATTGTCACAAATATCAAGGTTTCATTCTTTTTTTATTGCTGTGTAATATTTCATTATATAAATGTGCCACTTTTTTCCCTCAGAATTTTATCTATTTACTTATTTTTCAATTGCAATTGGCATTCAATATTATTTTATATTAGTTTCAGTTGTATAGCATAATGGTTTGACATTTATGTAACTTACAAAGTGATCTCCCCAATTACTCTAGGACTCACCTGACACTATAAATAGTTATTACAATATTATTGACTATATTCCCTATGCTGTACTTTACATCCCTGTGACTATTTTAATATGTCTTAATCTTCTCACCTTTTTCACCCAGATTTCCAGCTCCCACTTCTGCCAATCACTAATTTGTTCTCTGTATCTGAGTCTATTTTTGTTTTGTTGTTTATTTATTTTGTTTTTTAGATTCCACATGTAAGTGAGATCGTATGATATTCGTCTTTCTCAGTCTGATTTATTTCATTTAGCATAATACCCTCTAGATCCATCCATATTGTCACAAATGGTAAGATTTCATTTTTTATGGCTGAGTAATATTCCATTGTACATATGTACCACATCTTCTTTATCCATTCATCTATCGATGAACACCTAGGTTGCTTCCATATCTTGGCTATTGTACATAATGCTGCAATGAACATAGGGGTGCATATGTCTTTTCGAATTAGTGTTTTTGTTTTTTTCAAATAAATACTCAGAATTGGAATTGCTGGGTTGTATGTAGTTCTATTTTTAGTTTTTTTGAGGAAATCTCCATACTGTTTTCCATAGTGGCTGTACCAATTTGCAGTTCCACCAACAGTGCACAAGCGTTCCCTTTTCTCCACGTCTTCTCCAATGAATAACAAATAAGTTGAATTATTTATGGAGACTCCCTCTAGAAGCTTCAGCTGGAAAGTAACAGCTCTACGAGTGCCACTTTGTGCAGTGGTTTTTTACTTCCTACCAGTGCCAAGGCCTTGAGATGACAGCTGCAAGGACAAGTGGGACATGAGGCAAGAAAGAGCAAAGTGGATGCAGTTTTCTAGTGTTAGTGGCCTTGAGCTATGCATATGGGATACTCTTAATATACTCTGCTTTATTACACAGCAAGTAGGAGCCAGAGGGACTATTTAACACATAATTACATGCCTAATCTTGCATAAAATTGTAATGACATCATAGCAGCAACTTAAAAAGGTCACTCTAAGCACAGAAATTTAGGACTAGATCTAGTACGCGAGACTTTATCTTTGCAGAGGGCAAATTATATGTTATCCACAGGAATTGAGTTGTTTTTGCCTCAGGGCCTTTGGAGGAAGAAGCCAAATGTATGGTGATAATTTTAGACCTAGTGATTTAATTTAGAAAACACTGGTACTTTTTATTAAGATCAATTTTAAATGTCTTTGGAATGTTTTCTTCCAAATGAACTACTGTACCTTGTTTTAATTAATTCATTTGAGTGCCCATTTGACATTTATTGCCTTCTATGTGCCAAGCACTGTACTGGGTACTGTAGGTGCCAACCCATTCATTTTTGCTTCACAGTCCATGCAGGAGTCAGAATAACAAATTGATATTTGCATTATATCAGAACTGCTTTTTCTAAGGGTGCTATGACTTCCCTTGGATACATTCAGTAGTTACTTGTCTCTCCACATCTTATTTAACCTCTCAGCTTGCTGAATTTGATATCAACATCACTGGTCATTTCCTTCTCCTAAAAATACAACCTTGACTTATGGGACAATGCTCTCTTGGTTCTTTTTCTCATTCTCTAGCTGTTCCTTCTATTTCTTTGTTGAGTCCCTATTTCTCTACCTACCCCTTAAATGTTAATTTCATTTGGAAGACTAACAAGTACTCACGAATAGTCTTTTAACAAATGCCTTTTAACAGGAATGTAAAAGACCTTTCTCCCCTGGTCCCATGCCTGGAAGACTGAATAAATAGCTCTTTTTGCTGCCTGGTTGTAGAGGTAGAGAATTACATAGCCGAACACTATGGTCTCTTTGGGCAGAATCAAATAAGAAAGAACGGGTTCTCTGAATTTTTATCGCAGGCTGCTTTCCAACAGTGGTGTTGACATGTATGTACTCTTTTGTCTGGAGAAGGGTGTGGGAGTCACTTGTGACCTCTGTCACATATGTAGGCCAATTGTTGTACATATAATCATGATGTGTTTGACTTCTGCTTCAGGAAGATGCAGCTTAAATTAAATAATATACCTGTTCTTTAGCCTGTGGGTGACTTAGTTTATTAAGCTCAGCAATTCAGAGGCTCTGGGCGTCTAATCTTCGCTCTGTCACTTAGTAATGGTATAGCTGCAGGCAAAACACTTCTTTTTTTCCTCAGTATTGTCACCTGTGAAAGGATGACTGTGGCGCTAACTGCTATTCTTTTCGTTAATTCAGCATTTGTTTCTTCATTCAACAAATATTTATTGAAGATATAACTATGTGGCAAGTACTGAGCCTGGGTGTTGGGATATATTGGTGAACACAATAGGTATGACTCTACTGGAGCTTCTGATCTAGAGGAGGAGACAAACTAGTCAGACAAATGTGGATGGGAGTCTTTAATATAAGACTGTTATGCTTTTGCATGCAATGAAATACATTTTGCATCACATCTACAGTCATAACAGCAATCAGAAAAGACTATCTCAGAGCTTAGTTGAAAGAACTTTAGAATTAGTTTCAGGTTGAAATCCCAGCTCCACAATATAGTAATTATGTAACCTAAATATATTGTTAAACTTCCCTGACACTCATTTTCCTCATCATGAAAATTTGAGTAATAATAGATATCATAAAGAATTGCCATACAGATGATTTGAAATAATGTATGGCATTGAGTAAGTCCTCAGTAAATGTTAGTGTTTTCCATTTGGAGGAAATATCAGGGAAAATTTTCCCTAAATTGGCCATACCAATGCATCAAGTCCATCTGTTTGGTTCATCAAAAAAAAAGTTCTATACAGAAATGGAAAGCACATTTCTACATGGTCTTAATTAATCCACTATTCCATAATTCATTTCTTAATGAGCTTTTCAAGCAGATAATCACAACCGATGCTCAGTTTGATTCCTTCCATACTACATATTTAAAACCAGTTTAATTGTTAAACATTCCCTTGATTGGGCATCACACATACACAGATGGTGTGAGAAAACCTGCTTATAACTCACGTGTGACTCCTAGACTGGTACAAACAACAGATTTATGCTGAAACCATTAGTCTCTTCTTGGTGAATGTGGTTTAATTCTGACTTCTGTTTTAATTGAAACTTAAGGGAGGTAAACTATAATAAAAGCTTTTTACAGAGAAGAACTAGAGATGATAATAAAGGTATGAGGTACTTCTCTAGACTGTTCATTTAATTCTAACACTAACCTTTATGAGAGCTCTCTCTATTTAACAGAAGAGGAAACTGATATTTAGAAAAGTAAGTAAATTGTCTGAGGTCACATAGCTATTAAGTGGTAAAGTCAGAATTTCAGTCTAAGCATGTCCAAAACCCATCCGCTCTCAACCCATAATTTTTCACTAGGCAACCAAGTACCAAAATCCATATCAAACACGTAATGAGTGCTAAATGATGGTGGCAGCATTCAGCCTGTTTCTTCATTGAGTACCACATTCCTCACCACATCAAAGTTAGAGTGGGAAAATGAAGATTAGTAGAAGAATATGGCAGGAATGAGAAAAAGGCAAAAAAGTAAAGCACAGTAAGACAAGTGAACCCCAACTCAGACTTTGCTCCTTATTGTCTGTGTGATCTTGGGCAAGTTTCTAACACTCTTCCACCTCTGTTTTCTCTTCTTTAAAATGAGGATGATAGTAATAGTATATTCCTCATAGAGTTTTTGCGAAGATTGAGTTAATATATGCACTATGCTTTGTGATATTATAATATAATAATGTCATATATATTATGTCAGTACACAGTATATATAACATGAATATATGCATGTTAATATATTTATCTAAATATATATGACATTATATAGAATATATGTGAGTTAATATACGAAAAGTAAAATGGGAGGAATTAAGTATATGCTATTAATATTACCACTTGGGAATAGGTTAAAAATATTTTAGATTTGAAAAATAATAGAATCTGTGTAGAAGTTCACACAGTTAAATGTATTCAATAGACATTCGTAAATGTGATCTTTACTTTTTCATGGAGAAAAGAGTAGAGAAAAGAGTAAGCAATGGAAGCAGCACTAACTCTGTCACTGACTAGTCTGTAATTAGGTATTTTTGCCTCCTGGCTACCTATTCCTCATATGTAATGTGAGAGAATTAAAAAAGATGTCGCTAAGGTTCCTTTCATCTGGAAATTTTTATTTTGTTCTACTTTAGAAAATTGCAATCGAAGCCCATTCCTATGACTTATTTGACTTCTAATTTGTTTTTGGTTAGATATAATTTCTTTGTATTTTACATTATGTTGATTTCTTAAATAAAGCATTCAGCAAGGCTTATGGGAAGTCTAGAAAAAGCAGAGGGAGGAGAGAGTAAGCACCAAATGGGAAGGCGACATGAAAGTCCCCTAATGGTCCTTGAAAAAGATTTCTATAGACCAAGCCATTGTTATAGAGCTGGACATCTTGGGCACAAACCATGTTGTGTTGTCAGGATTCAAACAGGCTTGTCTACATAATTTCTCCCACTGTCTATGATGTATCCCCACACGGCCCCATGTCTAACCCAGTTGTTAAACCACCACTATATCCCAAAGGAATCTGTGATAGTGGGAATTTTAGGTGCTATGGCAGATTGGTGAAGGAGATATTTTGGAGGCAAGAAAATATGGTTTATATGTCCTGCTCTATCCAACTGTGGTAAACTATAGGTGAACCAGAGTTTGTTAGGTGAACTATAATTAAATTTGTCCAGAGCCTCTCCAAGTTGGCGCTTTGAATTGATTACTAATAATAATACATCTAAAATTCTACTCCTGGAGGAAATCAGTAGTCTTAACTCAGTGTTCTCATCCTCAAATTGAGTAGTTCAGTCCATTTTGCCAATGGGGCAAAGATTTCCTTGATTTTTCTATGTCTTTTACTGCCAAGTAGAAAAGTGATAAGAAACTATGAGCACAGGAAACAGAGAAAACTGAGTTCAAGCTTCATTTTTGCTCTTTTGCTATCAATATTACATTGGATGCAAGCTACTCAACTTCTCTGAGTCTCCCTCCTTATCTATAAAGTAGAAATATTAATGCAACCTTTAAAATTTATTGTGATGATTAATTAAAATAATGAATTTGACATTATTGGTAGCTATTTATTTACATATACCTATTTCTTTGTATATAGATCCTAATATACCTAATATGCTAAATTAAGACCATTATCCTGACTGAAGGGATTTGAGATAGAACTCAGAGAAATCATTGAATACCTGCATTTTAAAGCTGGAAGAACTATCAGAGGTATTCTAGGCCACATGCCAATATTGAGACTTAGTGTTTCTTTGGTTTTCTTGGATAGTTTGTTTGTTTTTTTTTTTCTAAGGCTGCAAGTAAAAGGCAAATGAGTCTAATTGTAAAAGCAGATTTTCAAAGTGCAAAAGGCACTAAGTAGGCAAAGGAAAAGATATTTTAAATTCTAAATTCTGCTTCGGGAAGAGGCTGTACTTAAAGATAAAAGGGAAAGAAACAGCAAAAGAATAGTTATTCTTTTTTGATGGCTATATGTTGAACAAAAACCCATTCATACTGCTTAGATTCTATGGTGACTCTTCGGAAATATTAAACTAGATATTTAGTTCTTTTAAAAAAATCTGTGATTTCACAATTGTCTGGAAATGTCTGATGTCATGATGGTTCAGTTGCTGATGAAGCCCTATACATAAAATAAATACCTGGGAATGGTTTGCTTACAGAGCTTGGATCTCCTACATTTTGTAGCATATAGGATTTTGGGTTCTACATTAGGAACTAAGAACTCAAGGAACTAAGAGAAATCACCTAGGAAGATGGCAGAATTTGGAATCGTATTTATTTGTCAAGCCACACATCTACCCCTAAATAGTAACCCAAATTGGAAAGATGTAGCATGGACCAAGCAGGCTAATGGGATTGCTTTTACTTCTCACTTTTATTCCTTCATTGCTTTGTGACATTGGATGAGTTAATTAACCTCTCTGAATCTCAATTTCCTTATCTGTATAAAAGAAGTTTGTAATATCTAGTTACAACAAACATATTAAATGTCTGGAACATGATAAGTACTAATCAATGTAAATCTCTCCTTAAAAGGAACTGAGTTGGTTACCTTGTCCAACATCTGCTATCCAGACCCAGGCCTGCCTCTTCATAAGGAGAAAACAGCAATGCATATGGTTGTTTTCTTAAAAAAAATGGACACCAATCTATTATGAAGGATTTATTAAGAATTGGTTCATGTTAGAAGACATTAGGTATATAAGAATGAATGAAGTGATCACCCTGTTCTTCATGCCTCATCCACTCAGTCTCCAAATTCTTACATATAATTTCTTATTATCTCTAGAGAACCTCTGTCCAATAGAAGTATAATGTGAACCATATATGTAATTAAAATTTTCCTAGTAGTCACATTGAAAAAAATAAAAAGAAACATGTGAGATTAATTATAATATATTTCATTTAACCTAATATACTCCCAATTCATTTCAACATATAATAAAAATAAAAATTATTAGTGGTGCAATAGATACACTTTTTTAAAAAAATAAAGGCTTTGAACTTCAATGTATGTTTTATACTTATAACACATAGCAATGCAGACTAACCACATTTGAAATGCTCAATAGGCACATGTGGATAATGACTAGCATTTTGGACTGTTTCAGAATATGCCCTCTGACATATATCAATATGACTATATCAAATTGACTATATCAATTTTTGCAATAATAATAAAATATCAAAAATAATCACCATCTTCATTTATTGAGTACTTGCCATGTGATGGGTCCTGTGTTTCATATGCATCACATTGACAAACCTGTCAGGTAGGTGTTATTACTACTCCATTTTATGGATGATGAAGCTGAGGCTTAGAAACATTAAATAATTTGCCCAAGGACATGCAACTATTTAAATGGCAGATCTGGGATTCAAACCTAGGTCAGTTTGATTTCAGTGGCTATCATGCTGCCTGTCCTAGATTACTCAAACAGCCTCCTAACTGATTGGCTTGCCTTACAGAGAGATATTTTGATATGGCTGTGTCAAAATAGCCATTTAAAATTGTAATACTATTATTTTATTATTACCAAGTAATTTATATCATAGACATTTCTGACTTTCAGCCACCTTTGAGCCTAAACCTGTCTGTCATCACATTCATGAGGACAATCCAATCCCTCATTCCATCTCGAAGTCATTTTAGAGGTGTAGGGTTGGGGTAAAGTACAGGGATATAATAGGTGTTCAGAGTAGGTCAAGATTGCTGGCAAAAATGCCAGCATTCTTTTCTAAAAGGAATGAAATTTCTGTAGGGAAAACATTGGTTTCAGATCTAGAGCAGGAAATATGCAGGGTGAATTATACCAAATAGCAAATGACCTATCAAAGACTATCAAGATCAAAAGGATTCAGGGGCTGACTTGAAGATGGAGCAAAGAACAATCTGAGTATCAATCAAGATAACAACTAAAATGGATAAAATATACAGCAAATATGTTTAACTTATGACTTCATAGTATTATTAAAAATTAATTAATCACCAGTAGAAGATGCTAGGGAATGAACTTATTACATTGAAAACAGGTAAGTATAGCGAAGGCATCAATCATTTGTCCTACATTTCCCATATTAACTAAAGCACTGAGAAACCAGATAGTAGGTGAAATAAAATTTCTTTTTATAGAAGTATTTCACCTAATTAATAAAGATAGGATATTAGAATTAAACCCTCATTATTTGCCAACTCTTAAGAAGTTAATGTACCTAGACCTTGATCATTAATGATTATTATCATCAAAAAAGAGAGATAATCACAATATCAATTATAAATTAGTCTTGTCCCCAAACCCAAACCTGAATCTGATCAATCCCCTAAAGCCAATGAATAATTTATAGAAAAGAAAGAGGACAGAAGATATGTTATAAAACGCTATGGGGATGCCATCAGCAAAATTAAGACTGTGAAAAACTTACAGGAAAGACAACCTGGAGTGTTTACAAAGTAATTGCTAAGATATGATACAGAAGGAATCTATCTATAGGTTAAACGAGACTTAAAAAGATATTATTGACTAATCGTTATGTGTGAATTTTATTTGGATTTTGATTTATATACTGAAAAAAATCATGTTCTCTCCTATTTTTAATCTTTATTCCAGTACAATTCTTCTCCTGTTATTTTTTTTTCTAAAGAATACATTTTGTCAGGTTACTTTCTTACTTAACACCCATCACTGACTTTCTATTATTTGTAGGTAAACCCAAGATAGATTTCACAATATTCAAGTGCTATACTTCAAGGAAGATGAAATAAGTGTGAACGTAGGGAAGGCTTCCTGGAGGAGAGGGGAATTGATAGCCAAAGAAGAAGAAGAATATTAGGAAGACTTTCTGGGAAAAACAATCGAGTAGGCTCCCTGATGTGAGCATAGTATGTAAGGTTGGGTTGGAGGCTGGAACTTCTTGAAATGGAGGGTCCATGTTGTGTAGCCGTAGTGTGAAGAGCTGTGGAAACCAAGTCTGGAAGAAGTTAATAATTGGTGCAGTGGGATTTATCATTGTACTTTCCTTTTGCTCCTCAAATAACAATACAAAATGAGGCTCTCTTTTAAAGGAGTGATTCTCAATCCTTTCCTTTTTATGACACACATTTTCTTGGTCTCTACCCTATGAGCATTACCAAGTTCTGATGATCAGGCTGTAGCATAGGCTCCTGGTTATGCACCAGCTTTAATGCTGTATCCTTCACATCCAGTCACAGCAGTGTCATGTCACTCAAGCTGAAAACTAATGATTAAATATAACACTCCTCTCATGGTGGTGGCAAGGAAGAGTCCAGTGGCAGGTGCTAGAAGTTGGATTCAAGAGTGCTAAAGCTACTGGGAGGCACAACCTAACTGCGTAGTCCAGAACCAGTGGACAAATTCAGTTCAAAGAATGAAGTGCAAGTACAAAGTATTCTGATTCAAAGACTGGACTCAGTGTGTTCCCAAGTACTGAAGGTGGTTCAGGACCATGGAGAAGGACATGTTGGCTCTCCCTTACTCTCTAGATTTGAGACATACTTGGCTCTGTGATGCAGGGAGTGAGTCTGGAGCAAGTGAGGAAGGGGCCACAGCACAACTGAGACAGGCTTGGAGATATGTGCACTTTATCGGTCACTGTATGTGACTCTCTGCTTTCCCCCTGATTGACCATGTGGCTCTGAGTTGGCAATTAAACATACCTTAGCCTGTTTCTTTATTTTTAAAAAGGAATTAAAAACCAACCAAACAAAAAAATTGAATTACTATTGGCACATTGAAGAAACTGAACTGAGTAGCTCTTGTTAATGGATTTATCTCAAAGCTTCAGTTTTATCAAGGTCAAAAGATTACCCATTTCTTTGTTCCTGAGCTTTCTTGTTTTATTTAAACTGATACATAAGGTCAAAATAGAGCTCTTTTAAAACTCACTTTTGCATTACTGCTTTCAAAATATGTCAATGAATGAAATTAAACACTACAAGCAAATTGTAGAGGAGGAAAATGGTTATTATTTCTTTCAAGGAGCTTCTGTAAGAAACAAAAGGAAATGCAATAGCCAGGGATGGCTGCTACTTGAGGACATTTGACTCGAATTGCCTATCATAAATCATGTGGCCAGAGGGATGGTTTCAGATGCTGTGGTATATCCTAGTTTTTGAGATTACCTAGCTTTGGTAAACAGGTTTATTGAGGAAAACTAGATGACAAATTAACCTAAGCTGGTGTGTATTAGTAACATAAATATTTATACTTCATAAAATTTACCAAAAATAATCAATTACTATAAATATCTAATTACTGTTAACTGATAGATTAAGCCCTTTGTCATCTGAGACTCATAAGACCCTGTATCTGATACTTTTATCCCTTTAGAGTACTTTAAACGACTAGTTATCTAGCTCTTGATTAAACAATTCCAGCGGTGGGGAGTCTACTTTCTCTGGAGACAACCCCTCTCATAGTTGGACATTTCTGTTTGATGGAAAGTGTTACCATAATCTGAACTGGAGTCTGCCTTAGAGTTCCAGTGTTGCTCCTGGTTTGACATCCTGGATTGCTTTCCACATGTCCCAGTATAGGTGTCATATCCTGTCAACACTCCTTCACTATGAACTGCACATTATCCCATTGTTCTTCACATCACATATCTCAGTTTCTTTTCTTATTCTAGTCATTTCCTCAGGCTATGCTCCATTGGTTAATGTCTCTCCTAAAATATGATGAGCATAATATTGCTAAAATTTATTTAATAGTGCTGTATAAATTTTAATTAATTTAGTTGCTACAAAACCTCTATGAGATAGGTACTCTTATCACTCCTATCTTACTGATGGGGAAACAAAAGCATAGGGACATTAAATAATTTGCTCAAAGCCACAGAGCTGGTAGATAGAAGAGCCAGGATATGAACGGTGGCAGCTTGCATTCAGAGTCTACACTCTTAAACACTGTACAATTCTATTTTTCTGAATATAGTGTTTCTAGTGTCATCTAATTAGTGTTGAGGATGGCAAAACCATCGCCTCCTCCTATTTAAGCATCCTGAGATTGAGTTAACATTCCTGGCTGATATGGTTGACTGTGGTATGTACAAGGAATTGAAAATAAAGGTTCAACTCTTGAAATTGCACACCTGCCTTGCAAAGGCCATGCAGAGGTCCTAAGCTTTATCCTTAAGATGATGAAGTCCTACTCTACATTAAAAAAAATTTTTTTTATGTTGAAATCTATCATATATTTTAAAGCAAGGAACCAAGCCACATGATCATATTTACATATTTAAAATATTGCTATGAAGATAGTGTTGAGGATAAATTAGAGCAGGATGAAATGATAAGCAGGAATTAGATGGTGATGGCAACAATTCAAGCAATATCTGAAGGTAGTAGGGATGACAAAAAAATGAAGAGATCTAGGCAGTGTTTGAAAGGTGTGAGGTCAGGATTTAGGGACTGATTAGATTAAAGAGAGAGAAGGTGGTGAAAAGATTTTAAAAGGATTTCCAGGTTCCTCTTTGGCAACTCGGTGGGTGGATGGCCATCACTAACATCAGTGGGGAATATAGTCAAAGGAGCAGTACTTCGCGGCAGGGGTGCATAGATGGAATTGTGGGGGAAGGTGGAGCATGGTTGGAAAGAATAAAGAAAATGCCAAACGAGATATCCAAGGGAGAGGGCTGCAGATAGTAAGTGCATGCAGGAACTCAGAAAAACGGTCCAGGTGTAGACAGCATGCTGAAGTTGGCCTTTTGTTTGGGAGCCCCTGAGGAGAAAGTCCCTAAACTGCCTTTGATTTCTTCCTGTGTCAAAACTCAAGCAAAATGATTCTAATTTTCTTTATTGCCTTGTCAGTTGTAAATGAATTTGCATTTGCCTAAGGAAAAACATGTTTGACAAGAGCCATATTCATCATTTCAAAATGTTCCCCAAATACTCTAGCAGGGTGACCATTTGGTATAAATGGTATATCTGATGATGGAAAATGATTATTTCTCAAGAAAGAGAATTCCTGTTTTAAGAATCTAATGTTGTTAGTGTGAAGATAATGAAAATTTAGGTTCTAATAGAATAAGAGTTAAAAATCTATTTTATCTAGCATATAAGTGTTAGGTCATTCATTCCTCATCGGAATTTTCTCTAAAAAATACTCTTTATCTTTTAAACAGTTCTATGGTCTTTACATTTATTGATGCATTCATTTATATATATTCATTAGAAACATAGAGGTATCAGATACCACACTAGATGTAAGGGTTAATTTTGTATTTTTGGCCAGTATTAGGAATATGGGAAGTCTTAAAAGAAATCAAGTGCTTAAGCAAAGTAATGATCTTAGTGAATTGGAGACAAATTGGTAAATTGCTGACCATTATTCATAGTGTCCGTTCTTATTCTTACGTGAATCACATATTAGTTCTTGACCCAAAGATGCTGTGATATGACTGAACTTTGGTAGCGTTTCTGGAATCAGGCTGCAAATATTCCATGACATAAATAAAAGTGAGCCTGGTTCAGAAAGCTGTTCTCTACCTTCATTTGTATGGGGATGGTTTGGGAAGCCTGTTAGCCTCTGAAAGTTGAAATCTTTGCTATCTTTCAGAAGAACTTCTAGTCAAATTAAGGTCAAAGATACAAGGAATACTGAGATGCTCAATAGAAGGAACACACATTTGACCTTTAAAATTGCCCTATGTTTTAAAATGGCATATACATGATACTGTCTGCTCATTTTGTATATATCCTCAGTGACAATGGAAGAGAGAAGGATGTTAAAGTTGTTCCAAGTTCAGATAGAGAAAAAGGAAGTTTCCGCACTTCTAGAAGTAGTTCTTGGCGAGCCAAGTGATTGCCAAGAACTACTTCTCCATTCCCATCCAGAGCTGTGCCCCACCAGTGTGTGGTTTCCCCAGTGTCAGTGACACAGATCTGGCCCGGTACACCCACATCTCTCCTGGAATATGAATGAGAGCAGAGGCCTTACAGAACCATAGCAGTGAGAGCTCCTCTCTGTATAACTTCTCCCAGAGCCACCATCTCAGACTGTCTGGTTCCCTGAACCCCAGGTCTTTCCTTGCTCAACCCCTCCAGATATAATTGATTCCCCAAGACTGTGAAATAGAAACAAGGTGATCCATGGGAGAGGGACCTGGGACATTGTTGTGGACTAAATGTTTGTGTCCCCCTAAAGTTCAAAAGCTGAAATCCTAACCCCCAAGGTGATGGTATTTGTAGGTAAGACCTTTGGAATGTGATTAGGTCATAAGGTAGAGCCTCAAGAATGGGATTAGTGCCCTTATAAAAGAGACCCCAGGGAACTCCCTCACCTTGAGCTTGGACTTCCCAGTGTCCAGAAATGTGAGAAATAAATTTCTGTTGTTTTTAAGCCATCCAGTCTGTGGTATTCTGTTATAGCAGTCTGAAAGCACATACATAGTAGGTGCTCTGTAGATCTGTTTCTTATTCTGCTCATCCTATTTCTTTCACCCTACCTTCCCAAGGCTTAGTCTGAAAAAAAGTATAGCAATGAAAGCTAGGACTATAACTGAAGCAGAAAACCTTGCCCTAAAAAAACGTTAATATTTTTGAATAAGGGCAGACTGAACATTTGCTCTGTGTCTGAAGTGAAGAGGTAATGATTGTTTTTCTGTAAATGAGAACTGGCGAATGGGGAAATCCTTACTTAATGTAATCACTTCATTAATGAAGATTAAGTATCATAAACTCTCAGAAGAATGTACCTAGTGAATCTCTAGAGTCCCAAAAGGGGACATTGACCTGGAGTGTGGGATAGTGGGAAGAGGGAGGAGGAAGAGTCAATGAACATGCATGTATGGTAATTTCCAAGACGTGCATATTCTTCTCACTACATTCCAGCAATGATCATGTTCTGAGTATGTGTGTGTCTTGTTAAAAGTAAAATTGGCTGAACAAAGGGATAAATCCTATTTGATTATTCTGGGCTCAAATTCAAAAAGGAGGGAAAAAAGCAAACTTGAAATTATTTAGCACTAATTGATATAAAGAAGTCATCCATGCAAATATGTAAAGGTCATATTGATTAGTGAGAAAGCAATGAAAGAGGAATAAATTGCCAGACAGAGAATAACGAATAGGAAATAAAATGTGTTTAGTAAGTATTAAGACTGGAAATCAGAAATCTCCCAGCCTTGAGCAAAGGGAGAAGAGGGCAGGGACTCTAGGCCTTTTCTCCTTGTTCTACTCCTAACTCAGAAGAGCAGTCATTAGTACTTGCACTGGAAGTCTGCCTGGGGCCCTAAGATGCCCTGCCTATGCCAGGTTTCCCTTTTGAAAGTACAGAATATGTAAGGGGAATCAGCAGCAAAGTGATGGATAGCTTCTCTGTCTGAAACTGACAATGGAGCTCAGTGCTCTGAAGTCTTTGAAGTGACAGAGGCAAGTGGTGTGGCTGCCACTGGCTTTGAGTACCAAAAAACCATGAGGGCAGTTCAGGTCAGACTAATGCCCTGATTGGGAGCATGAGATGGTAACTGAGGACCAAACTAAGCTGAGATGGAAAGTGATTACTACCAGTCAGGTAAGACACCTGACTATACCTGTATGCTCTAGTTTTCAAATCAGTAATTTTTTCAATGAGTATTAATTGAGCACCTGTTATATGCAAGGCATTGTTATTGCATAAGGAAATTTAGCAGAGATTAAAACAGATCCTCATAAAGATACTAAATTAAGCCATATGAAATTGCTGGTATTTGACCATTTTTGATCCACACAAATGGCAATTTCTTAGGAGTCAACATAATATATCTAAGTGGAAATAAAGAGATAAAGATAAATAAGACTATACATATATTATGTCAGGTAGTGATTAGGTACCTTGGAGGTTCTGAATGTATTTTGAAGGTAGAGCAGACAGGATTTCCTGAGTGTTGATTGCAGGGTGTGTGAGAAAAAAAGGAGACAAGGATGATTCTAATATTAATGTGTGATTTCACTGTAATCAGGTAAACACAGATTAAATTATCAAGCAAAACATAATTATAATTTCATGAGTATGTATGCTCTTAAAATCTCTGACTAGATTTTGTGCAACTGTTTTTCCCAAGAGTGTCTGTTGGACTTAACCCTGTGTTTATAGGCATCTCTATTCATTTATCGAAAGAGTAATACTGATTACCAACAAGACGTAAAGGCTAAGAGCCAAACAGACCCGTGTTCTGACTCTGCCACTTAGTCATGGCGTGAACTATCTTTCCTGGAAGCCTCAGCTTCCTCTGTTAGATGAAGCTAATAAAACCTACTCGAAGTGGTGGCTGTGTTTAAAGGAGATAATGCATGTAAATTATCTAGCGATGAATGTTTTATATCATTTCAGTGATAATAAAATATATATGAATTCTACTGGAGCGCTTGGTAGCCCTCTGCAACACTTTAACATATTTTTATTTTAACCTCTGGAACTTTTATACTGAGGACCATTTTATGGTGGTTTTTTTTTTTTATGTTGATAAAAATAATGATCAATTTGTCTAAAAAATTATACTAAAATTTTGGGATAATTATACAAAAAATAAAAATAATTAAGTAAAAACTGTGCTAGGCCCTGCCTGGTTCCTGGCCCCTGCATGATGCCATACTTGGTCTCTCCCTTCTGGCCCCTCCTGACTTGAGGCAGCCTCTCCTGATCAGAACTTGGCACTCAGTATCCAGATTAACTTGAGGCTTCTTGTATTTTTAAGTTATTAAAACCAGATTTCTGCCTTGATTGCTTTACCCAGATTCCTACAGATGTAACTTAAGTATTATCGTCTGGTCATGTCTGAGAACTAGGGACCTTTTTGTCACGGCCTCTCTCAGAGCCTGAAGCTTGGTTCTTGAATACCTGCCTGGTGACCAGGACTCTATAACTGGGGTAACCACAGAACTTAGAGCTCAGACCAGTAGTAAAATGGGGAGCTGTTAATGATTTTGCAGGGACAACCCTATCATAACTACATAACCATATGTCTGAGTTTGCTTAGGACAGTCCAGTTTTTGGCTATTGTTTCAGCATCCCATTGGTACTTCTTTTTACTCTCAAAATGTCTTGATTTGGACAATAAATTGTAAAATTCACTGACTTTTTAAATGTTAAATGCTAATTTTATCAGAGACTGAATTCCTGTATAACATGTGGATCTGTTTCTAAACATATTCTGGTCCATACTTATTCTGGCAGCAACAAAGTTTTAATTACTATAGCTTTATGGTATATGAGAGAACTGGTCATTGTTTTATTTTCTCACCAAAAATTTCTTGGCTCTTATTCAGCATTTATTCTTCTGGATGAACTTTAGAAACAACTTGTCAAATTTATGTTTTAAAAATCTTAGGATTTTGATTGGAATTTCTTCGAATTTTTGGATGAATATGGGAAGAATCAACGTTTTTACCAAAGCAAGTGTTTCTGTACTTTCTACCCGTATTTCTGAGCATTTTTACTAACTATGAATTTGCAATTCAAATGCTCTGTTCACCTTTTGGGATATCCCAGTGGTTGGATTTGATGCCTCTCTTCATAGTTACTGTTTTCACCACGTACTGAATCTCGTGTCTTGTACAAACTGCACCATTTTTCACGGTCTTCAGCTGGGTCCAACCCATTTCTATCCCACCCCAGCAGGGAGGCACTGGTCTTTCCTGTATCATCCCGAACTGGTATAAGAACCGATCATGCAGGGACAAACCATGACATGATCCAAAGCACTTTCATTGAGCACTGCAAGCATTCTGTACTGCTGTGAGCCTGAAGATGCATTTATATGCTATATACTTTAATGGAAAAATAATGGCCAGAAAATCAAATAATTTCAATGAATTCAAGGTAATTTAGAGACCTTGCATACCAGGAGTGAGAAGCTAAATTGATAAGGTCAGTTAAGGAAGGCATACTGGGAAAACTGATGGAATCAGTTTGGAAAACTGAAGATGTCTTTACACTGCAAGTTGCAGGCTACATTTCAACATTATCCTGTGAGTCTGCTTAATGTTCACAGATGTAACTTTTCTTCCTTGCTGGTGTTTGTTGGATTTGTTTTACTTTGAACATTAGGCAGTCCCTCTAGGTAATTCTGGATATTGCTGTCACTTCGGTGTTCAATGTTAGTACATCATTGGGCATCCTCTCTTTCAGGTTTCACTCATGCAAAAATAAGAGAAATGTGTGAAAATTAGAAACACTGAATTGATGAGTTGGCTTAGCTTTTTTATTTGCTTTGTGAGCTAGAGATAGGGCTTTTTAAAATTATTCTCCTAATTCATATGAGGGGAATTAAGACACAGGTCAGTGGATAAGCGAGGAGAAAATGCAGATCTGCTACCCGAGAAGTAAATGCTCATTGCCTCTCCCTAGTGAAGGCAGAGCTCCTTTAGAGAAGTGAAATGGCAAAGCAGGTATCCTGAGAACAATGCTTCTTGACCTTTTAAAAGTCATGCCTTCCTCAGTGCTTTTCATTCTGTTTTCTGACTCGTCTTGCCAGTTAAGAAAATTTTGTCAAATTTGACTTTCAATAATGGATATTACAGAAAACAAAACAAGATACCAATATACATTTTTTTCAGACCATTTCTACATTTCTTCTTTGATTTGAGCTCACTGTTCAGAGTGCAGCGTGTGGTCTTTAAACTGCTCTCATCATTTTATAGCTTCAAAATTCTTAAAGGTCCTGCCATTTGCAAGATCGCAACATGGTGGTAAGTGTCCTGTGCTGGGATGTTTGTGATGATCTCAGTCTTATGGAGTTGGTGAAGAGGTAGGGTCAGGCAGAAATTCATTAGCCAAGGCAGCCACCGGGATAGAGGGAAGCAATTTAGGAGAGAAGCTGTCATAGTACTGAGGAAGCAGATGGACAGAGTATCAATGTTTGAGATCCAGGGCAGAGTTGCTGAAAGAATCTTTGAATAAATTGTTCTGGGGAGATCTGTCTGTACTTAATTTTTTTATCTGTGTGCAATGGATAATGGAGAAAGCTAGCATTCCTGGGAAAAGAGACTTAGCAAGAGCCAGACTGGACATCAGCCAAATTGAATGTGGACAGTGCAGCCTGTGGTGTCTGGAAAAAAGTCCTTTCAAGTGGATAGGCCCAGTGTGGAGTGTGTGAGGATAAGGGGTGCTCCATTTCAGGGCTAAAGAGGCACAGATTTGTATATGGCCTCAGGTATGGGGTTGTTGACGTCAGGTTGGTCTTGACTGAAATTTTGTGGATGAAGAGAGAGAGAAAGTGGATGGGGGAACAGCAGTCATAGCTGTGGCACCATACCCTAAATCAGAAAACAAGACCTAAGCCCCAGTTTTATTCACAGGGCTTATAGATGAATGAAGAGGATGTTTGAGGCACTGGATCCTTATATAATAAGTTCTTGCCTTTGGCATTTCTTCAAGAGTTTTACACAAATAATCACTTTTTAAGAGTTTGGTTTGTGTTTCTTTTGACAACACGTGGAAAGAGATGGCAGAAATAAAATAAAATATGAAAATAAAATAAAATTGAATAACAAAACATGAACTAAAACAATTCAACGTAATAATGCAGTTGTTGCAAGGCAGTGAAATTAATTGCCAAATCACATGTACAAAAAATACTTTTCATAGGAATCTAGAGGAGAGAGATGTCTCTCTTTTTTTTTTTTTTCCCCTGGGGAGGTGAGAACTTTTATATAAGAGGTGGGATTTGAGATGAATCTTTGTTTCAATAAAGTTTTGAAAGGCAGAGAGGAGTGATATACAGAGGAAGATGTGGAGAGAAAGAAAAACATTAGGTGTATTGTAGGGATAGTGTGTTGGAGAATGAAGATCTTAGATCAAGAATAAAGGAGGGAGCAGGGGACAGAGGATGGCAGAATATAGAATAGAATATTTAGAGAAGGAAAGATAGGATAGTTTGTGTCTTAGCATTGTCATATTCTCAATAGAATTAGAAGAAAGGGCATTTAGTTAAAACGTGAGGGAAACATAGCTGAGAGGAGGTCTAGAATAGCAGTTTTTGAGGGATTCCGGGGCTAGAAAACAAACAAGTGATTAATAAAAGCATCGCCTTGTGCAAAACCAGAAAGGACACAGCTTCAGCCCTGACCTCTAAATACACACACACGCACACACACAAAGACACACAACCAGACAGATTCTATCAGAGCTGATCTAGAAGCCCGACTGGAATTTGCTAAAGAGGAAGTAGGTGGGGCGGTGGGAGGAGAACTGGCGACAGGTTGTGTAGGAGGCAAGCTGAATCATGTTTACTAAAGTAAATGTCCTTATCTCCTCTCATGTTCCCTTTAGAAAAAAAAAATAGAATGTGAAAAGCCAACAAAAAATGGGAGGCGGTTTTATTTTATGTGAAAAGTCAACAAGAAATGGCAGGTGGTTTTATTTCATGAAACAGAAAACGAGCAAGGCTGTGACATGTCTCCTCTCACCCCGTCTCTTAAGGAGTGGGGCTAGAGTAGTTGGCAGATGCTCGGCTTCTTTATTCTATGATGTAGGAGCCACAGATGTGCCCTCTAGAAAAGAGTGGACTCTAGTGGTCAATGCCTAGTCTCACATTCTGGGATGATCATTTTTTCAGTGTCTATCTTACAAGAGAGCACAACCACTATTACTTGATTAGCAAAGTATAATTTATGAGCAGTAGAGTATGATTTTAGTTGGGTGTAGTCACACTGTAATTTAGTTAGAATTCCTATACTATATTCTTCATTGTGGATGTGAACAAAGAGTGATAAATATGCTATTTCTTTTTCTCACTGTTCTAAATTTAGTTTATTGTTTTTCTTGGTTGGTTTTTATAGGATCACACGAAGTATTACAGTTTACTTATACAGGTTCAGTTATATGAGTGAATTAAATTACTATTTAAACACCCTTTGCTTCTACTTTCATTTTATCCTGTGGCTAATACAATGCTCTGGGCCAGGATAGAAATTTTTATTTATTTATTTTTGTAAAGTTTAGTTTTAATGTGTGCATTCTGGCAATGCAAACCCAGAAACTCTCCCAGCTTCATATCATGGATTGCTTTTGCATTCACATCAGTCTTATGGTGATCTGCATTGAGCATTAATACTAAAAATAATTAGTTGTTCTGATCCTCATTCTTTGACACTAGGAGTTAATATGTTGTATTAGTAAGGTATTAAGAATGTCAGCTTTTTGGGTGACGATTCATGAAAAATCAGTTTATAATTTGGTGTGCCACCATGCCTCTTATTATAATGAGTTTATTTGCACAAGGATCAAAATATACAAAATCATTCATTTTTAACAAATGAGAGTTAGATTTTGTGTTTGATTGGCAAAATGGTAAATGGTGTAATGGAAAGAGCACTGAACTTTGAATCAAATAATGGGCATTTAATTCTGGCTCCATCATTTACTCTCTACTTTTGGCCATTTAGTTTTCTTGAGCCTTGGTTTCTTTATGTATAAAATAATTTAAATAATGATTTGCATTTTATAGTGGTTTCCTATTTTAAAATGAGTTTGATATATGTCTCTCTGTTTAAAAATGACAATAACCTGTGAGTGATGACTTAGTTATTATTAGTCTCCACTTCTTATATTATGAAACTGAGGCACTAAGAGGTTTTCAAGTCATGCCACTAGAAAATGGCAGAAGTGTAACATGACCCACAGTTTTCTCCTTCCACATTGGTGATTTGTTCGGCTACTCTGCAGTGGTGTTTTTAGTTTGATTCCCTTACAAGAAATTGCTGAGGATCAAAAGATAGGATCCCATCTTCCTCTCCACCTCAGCCACTGACTCATATGGTCACACTCTAAATTTTATCAGCACCAGCAACTGCACTATCTTAGAAATCTTGATTTTGAGTATCCTACTCCTTGGTCAATAAGCACTATTTTGAAGCTTATTTATTCTCTCTGCAACTTTTTTTTTTTTTTTTTTAAATCTCATCGAATCCCCCAACCCAATGGCACTGACACTTAGCATTGTCCATCAACCTCTCATCTCTTTACTTCTGGCATTACCAAAATTGATTTCAGGTCTTTCACTATATCCCTCACTTACAGACACCCTTAACTCCTTTGCTTCATTTTCCCTTCGTTGTATTTGTTAGACTAAACCTCAATCTTGGGTCATTCATCTATTTATCTTTTAGGTTTCTGTACAGTGGCAGCCAAACTTTACTGAAGAAAATTGCAAAACCTGACTTACTGGTTTCACATTAAATAATGACTGTATGTTTCAAGTGGCATTCAACCACCATCTACGATTTCCTAGTGAGTTCAATTTCTCTCTTTAAAACAATTAGTTCATATTTTCACCTCTCTTGTCAAACCTCCCATAGCTCTCAGTTCTCTAACTAATGATTTTGCCTTTTCCACCACAGATCTATAGAGATCTACTGGCATCTGTTCCCACTTTTCCTGCTTTTCCTCATGGAATGCATGCCTCTGCTCCCATCTAAGATTTTCCCCTTTATTCTCACTCAGGATTCTGTTTTCTACTATATTCCTAAAGATTTCTCTCCTTCAGTTAGTCTCCACCTCTCTTCCTCTTTAATGATCATTCGAATTAATGAGATCTAGAATCTTTCATATTAAAAAGTTTTCTTCCCTAGATTTTGCATCTCCCATTAGTACCTGATGATCATCTTTCTACTTATCTTCACAGCAAAACTTTTGAAATGAGTTGGATATACATACTATCTTTTTTCCTCATTTTCCATTCACTCTTCATATACCCCGATTGAATGTTGATCCCCACTCCCTAAAACTTCTTGTCAAGGTCAGTAATGATTTCTAAGGTACCAGATACAATGTATAGGCCTTTATTCTAAATTCATCTGAACTTGTATCAGCATTCGATGTTGTTGATTAATTTCCTGAGCAACTCTCCTCTTTTGGCTTTCATAACGCCATACTCTCTTGGTTTTCTTTCTATCTTTCTAATTGTTTCTTCTTAGGCCCCTTAGGTGGTTCCTCAGTCTCCAGATGTTGAAGCAACTAATCTTCATGATCTATGCTTCCCAAATGACCTCATCAAGTTCCATGGCTTTAAATACCATCTATAGCTAAGTGACTCCCAAATTTCTATCTCTAGACTTATCTCTTGAACTCCACACTCCAGTTTCTATAGACAAAAATTTAATACTAATTTTGATTCTTTTCTCTACTTTACCATGCTTTCCCACATCCAGATATTCACCATATTCTATTATTTTTATTTCCAATATATCTCTCTAATAATTTCTTTTCTCTTTGCTATCATTACTACAATTTTGGTTTAAGCTACCAACATTTTTTTCATCTTCGCCTCAGTAATAGTCTAATTGCTGGTGTCTCTGCTTCCAGATTTTCTCCTTACCATCTATACCTTAACACAGTTAGAGAGCTTTTTTAAAAGGGGAAATTAGACTAGGCCTCTCCTTGCTTTAAATGTGCTAATGGACTTACATTCCTCTTGAACTTTCTATAGGCCCTTCCTGATCTCTTCCCCATCCAGCCACATTGGACATGCCAAGTCTCGTCAGGGCCCTTTGCATGTACTGTTCTCTCTTCCTGGAATGCTCTGCTCCCAGCTCTTGGCTTGGTTGAATCCATCTCATTTGTGTGTGTGTGTGTGTGTGTGTGTTCAGCTCAATATTATGTCCTCAGGAAGGTTTTAAATCACCACTCTTTCTAAGAGTCTTACTTGCTTTTCCTCTTTTCCCCAATTACTTTCTATCATTAAATTTTTTTCTGTATAGTCCTCACAGTAAAATTACTTTATGTATTTGTTTATTTGTTTATTGTATGTATCCGTCAACCAGAGTTTCAACACATGATATTACGGATGTTTTTTATTTGTACAGCTATCTCTAGTGCTTGGTACATTTCTCAGTACTAGTACACTCTCAATAAGAATATTTGTTGAATATAAGGAATGTGAAACTGTCTGTTGGGCTATGCTGATGTAACACATCCTACTCTTCATAGATTCGCTGGATTAGTTTAGCAGATTAGTGACACAGGTGGCCTGTATTGGGCACTAACAGGTAAAATGATAAGCCATATTAGCTATATTTGCCATTCAACAGCTCTCTTTCTCACATAAAGAACTATCTTTTGTTTTGCAGAATCGAAACTAGAACTAATAGGGCATTGATAGACTGTAAGCAAATGTTGAATCAGGTAAATAGTATCTATTACGAAAAAATTATGGGAAATGGCATTGTATAAGATGAAGATAATTTTATTTCTTCTGTGTTTTTAAAAACAGAATATTGGACATCTCTTGGTTGTTTTAGATGATGGCCTGAGCAGAATATGTAATAGTACCCTAATACCACGGGAAACAGTCTTAAAACATTGATATCATAGGGGTAAGAAATGAGAATTAAAGAGCATCACTCACTATAATTCATTCCTAGTTTCTTTGTTCAAGCTTGCAGGTTTTCTTTAAAAATATGTTAAAGCTCATTCAGACTCAGGGTTAATGCAGACCCAGAGAAACTGCTAGGTATCTCAATTTACATACCTGAGTAATTAAGGTATGTAAAATTGGAAGGTCTCATAACTTCCAATTTTCATTGAACTTATGGGATTAAAGAAATTATCCAAGGTTATAAAGTCCAGAATTTCAACTGGTGCACATCCTAATTATCGGTAAGTCAAATTATTAGATGATATGTTGTTTAGAAAATGGTATAAACAGTAAAAAAAGTAAATCCTAAATATCTTTTTTATAAACATTCATTTGATGGCCAATATTTGCATGTTTTTCTATTTGTTATTTATTTCTAAGGAAGTATTTTGTTTATAAACATTTTCATTTAAAGATTATATTTCTTATTTAAATCGTCATAGCACAATAGCCAATTTCAATGCCTTACCTCCTTGTACCCAGCCTTGCTTAGTTCCTATACACTTTTTTGCCAGTGTCTTTGTTTTTCTTTTCTCTTTAAATTTATTTCCTCCTTACAGAAGGAAATTTAGCAAATACTAGTAGGAAAACAAAAGAATAAAGAAAAATTACCACCCAGAATCAGCTGCAGTTAAAATTTTGAAATAGGATATTTTAGGCATATGGCTAATTTTGAGGAGTTCCTCTAGCTTTAACAGCAGTGTTGGTTGAAACTTGGAAGGAAGTTATGTTGTAGATGTAAATTAATTAGTTTTTGAAATAGTTTGGGTAAAACCAAAAATAGCACAGTATAACATTTACACTTTTTTAAATTTGCTTTACACAAAAAGGTGTGTCCAACTGAGGTTAAGATTTAAATTTTTTATTATTAAATAACTTAAACCAAAAGACAAAATAGTCCTAAGATACTAAGATGAATTTTCACATTCCACATTAATCTTTAAGCAAAAATTCAAATATTATAAGTTTTAAAGAAGGTGGTGCTGAAAAGATAATGGTGCTTCCCACCCTCAATATGTAACGGAAAAGAAAAATAATGCCAAACTGTAAAATAAGAGAGAGGAAATTCACAATATATTTATTATAATGACTATTTTGAAGTCTTGTTAATTTCTAAATGTCAGATTCTTTCATGGAGCATTTATTGGGTGCCCCTGCTTTGCAGGTGCCCAGGCATGACTCCCCTCGACGCTGCCCCAGATGGAGTCGCAGACTGCCTGCCATAGCAATGGTGCTCTCTGAGCTGTTGATTGCACTTCCCTTACCCTGCTGCTGGCGTTAGCATCTCCAGGATGCAGGGGAGCCTAATGTGTGCCAGCCAGAATGAGGATATGGTCCATCTGCTCTGCACCAGGTTTTAATCTCATCATCAATGACAGTTGCAAAGCAGATGCTTGAACACAGGGTCCGCAATGGCCATTTACTCAGAGGCTACAGGGGAGGAACTTTAGTTACTTTGTTTATAGCTCATAATGCAAAATGAGGGTCAAACATACTAAACAGGCTGTCCATGAAGCTGCAGGGTCTACGCAAGCCAAAACAGATGCAACTGGCTGGGAAGCTGGGTGCACATTCTTTCTAACCCAGTGATGTTGCTATGTAGTGAAACCAACTTAGGTCACTTTCATGCTTTTTCATAGCAAAGTGTCATCTGTAAACTGCAGATTATAAAATATGCTCTGCCTATGTCCCCTCACTGTTATGGGAACACATGACATAACATTAAATCTCACTTATTCATCTGAGCACAGCACAGATGCTACCTCCTTTGAGGTCATCAAAAGGGTGATCATTCTTTTAAAATTTTATTGGCATTTTATTAGTAGCTCTCTTTGGACACATAATAAATACATTAGCAAATGTTTATTATTTATTAGCTGTGTCCACTTTATTCCAGGTACTATTCTAAGTACTTCAGCGATTGCAGTGTTGTCGGGGAATAGTGGAATCAGGTACAAAGATAAGTAACAGTTCTTGAGGATTTATTTTAAAAATAATGCAGATTACCTATATTCCATTTGATTCTCTCTCAATAACTTCTAAGCTCCTTCGTAATGGAGTCTCTGCCTTTAAAAACCCCTTGACTACCTGAAAACATTCATCAGCGTGTACTATGGAAAGTAATGACAATACATCAAATGCTGATTAGTGCCAAGCATTCTTCTAAATGCTTTACATGAATGAGCTCATTCACAACACTATTATTATACACATTTTATAGATGAGAAAATGGCACAGACGACTTAAGTAACTTGTGTAAGGTCACAGAGTGAGTGTGGCAGAGCCTGACACAGGCAGCGTGGCTCTAAAGCACATACTTTTAGTCACCAGAGTTACTTCCCATGGCAGGCTGTTGAATGAATGAGTGGTGAGTATTACAATGTTTTAAAAAGTGTAAAGCACTTTATAAGTCATTCCTATTACTTTTGCTGCAGACGTAATTATGCTATAGAATTACAATTGACATTCTACAGCATTTTAGGAGTAAGAAATCTCAGCTTTCTATTTCTGATGTTGGAGCTCGATAACAGATAGGGAGCAAGCATCGGACTAGATGAGCAGAATTAGTATAAAATGCAAGCTCAGCTGTAGGAGAACTGGAAAAAAAATGTCTCTGATATTTTGTCCTCACCGATGGGGCCAGGGCATTCAGGCCAATTCTGGGTGAGCTCTGATTACTGGCTCAGCTTTCAGTGGTCCCTTTGCCAAAAGACTATGTATGAGTTTGTCCTTTGTACTCCAAACTGATTCTTCACTGACTTTATATTTACCCTCAATTCACCCTTTCTAGTACCTAAGCTAGACAACATTGCCTCATCTTCAGGCTCCCCTCTCCTTCGTTTTGTGGTGAAATCTTTCCCATTAAGTATTTCTCATAGATACCCCCTTCCTTCCACTCTGATTGCCATTAACTTTAGTATCTCGGATTACACCTCTGTAATAAGTTCCTAACTGGCGCCCCTGGCTATGATCTATATTTGGTTTAGTGTTTTCTCCAGTTTCTCATTCTCTAATTTATGTTTATGAAATGCACATCTGATAATATCTCTCCTTGTTGAAAGCCATTAATGGTACCTAAGTGCCTCTAAGACAGATCATAAACTTCTTAGCACGGTGGTGAAGGCATTCCACATTGGGCCCCAAACTGCTCTTTAGATAGCATCTCCCATTATACTTCCATATTAATTCCATACACTGTAGCCACAATGAATTACTTACTATTCCTGAAATGGATCATGCCCCCAGGACAACCTTTTTGAAAAAATTCCCTTCCTTTTCCACCAGTTAAAACTTTCGATGTTCTTTAAGACAAGCTCTGAAGTCATTTCCTGATTACCCCAAGCTAGAATTCATTGCTCTTTCTAACAACTCTATGTTTATAGTTCTCTTCTGACACTTACTTTGTTTTATGTTATAGGGTGATTAATTTGCCTTTTCTGTGAGAGACTGGAAGACCCTTGAACTTAAAAAACTTAATTCATCTTTGTAGCTACACACCACCTAGCAATAGTTGTCCTGTATTTTTAGCTTTCTAAATGTGTAGGGCTCATCTCTCTACATGGACTGTAGGCTTTTAGAAGGCAGCGACCATTTACAGTATAGCTAACTTCTGTATTCGGGGCTTTAGTTGACTTTAAATTTGCTTTTACCATTAAGTAAACTTGTGTAAGAAAGCTATTAACTCTGATTCCTACTTCCAAGGATTTCTGTGAGGGCTGAGAGAAGTAACATCTGCAAAGCATTGGATGTATAGTAGAAGCTTGATAGAGGCAACAGTTGATTGATTAACTTTATGGTTGAACTCCTTGGCACATTATTCTATATGACTGAGACTTGGCTTGAGCCATCCGGTCTAAGGGACTGATTGTTTTCCATAATAAAACACATGTGCAGTTTAATTCTAGAATACTCTCCAAAAGAACATTTCTATTCCTTTCTTCTCTATTACCCGCCTTCAAGTACTCTACTATGTATCCACTTGCTCTAGAACAGATAATCTATTTAATAGTACCTTGTAAATGCTTTTAATTTTGAGGAGTTATTATTATTATTACTAATACTACTACTTGATCTATTTGTCCTTAAACTATTTCCTGTATTCCCTTGCTTTGGTCTTCCTGCAACATACAGAAAGCCTCATTCTTGCAGAATACCATTCCTGAAGCGTAGTAGGCTCAATGAATTGTTGGCTCAGTGGATGGAGAATATGTGATGGTCTTCACCCTCCTGGTAGACAAAAAGTTGTTCAAATCAGTTATGCAAAACTAGCCTGGCCACCTAGGCAGCATAGCTGGGAATGGTTTCCTATCCTGGGGCAGATGGATCTACTCCTACCTCAAATAACAAGCAGATTCATTAAAAGGACAGTGCTCTGGTGGATGCAGGCAGAATTTAAAAGAACATGAGCGTTACATGAGGCAGGAAATTAATTTGTCTGCTGGAGTTGATGAGGAAGTTACACTGGAGAATCACTGACTATTAATTTCTTTAAGGTCTGCTCCCTCTCTCATTGCCTAATGAGGCTCTGATGAGCAGGAGACTCATAAACTCCCACTGTCTGAGAGCAGTGTAGAATCAGGATTCTTACTAGCAAATCTGACTCTGAGGTCTTTGTGGGTCTTTCTGTCCGGGTCCTTCCGGGCAGTGTGCACTGAACGGCAAGGCGAGCTCCACAGTGACTCCTGAAACCCAAATCAGATTAGATAAGGGTGGGGAGCGACACATTCTGTGAGGAAACTCCTTCACGTACCAGGGCCTGCAATAACGTGCTGTTGAAGTTCCCCTTCAGGTGGGAATGGCTGATTGCCCATTCTATTGCCCTCATTAATGGAGAATGTTTAGAAGCTGAGTTGACTGAGATATGGGCCTTTTGTAGATGGCTGTCACAGACTGAAATAAAACCATGCGACTGTTAAATAGTCATCCACTTTATGTTCTTTTTTGGAAAAAACAGTGCTAAAACTTTATCTCCTTTTCCTTTCCTTCTCAAGGTCCCTAAGTCTCCATGTCCTATTTTCCAAACCATTTTTTTTTAATGGTCAAGGTCATTGATGAATAAGACCATGAGATCTTAATGGCAAAGTGAGTAGATATTTTAATTTCTATTTGACCTCTTTTCCAAGTGACTTCCTCAACAATGAGTAAGAGTTCCTACCTCTGAACTCTAAAGGTGGTTAATGGATGTATCTCTCACTACCAATTTGGTACACATTGTATCTTCCTCCTTGTCCTTTCATAAGAATATGCCTAATCTGCTCTTTGTGCTCCTGCCCCTTATTCAACAATACTAAGTCTTTAATACAAGTTTGTTGATTGACTGGCATTTAAAAGTTTAACACTGAATATTTATTCAGACACTTCTTAAAACACATGTCCTGAGGCTGTCCAAGATCCACTGGTTCTCAGAGACATATGTCATATTCAGAGGAAGCTCTGCTGTCATTCTACTGTGATTTTCATGTCTATGCCTATGGGAAAGAGTGCCTGTCTGCAGGCTTACATTGTTACTCTGGGTGTCATCACCAAATTAAAGGCAGAAGAAAATGCTATTGAGATAATAAATTTAATCAGCTTTACCAGAGGTTAAAACATTTCTCAGACACCTCTGCCCTCACACATCTATATTCCAAACTGTTCAATTCAGCTGTCAAATTTCACCCCGTATTACCCCCTTGCAAACACTTGAAATGCTGCCTTTAATTAATTCTCTGTACTCAGAACTTTGAGCAATGCCAAGTTAGTTAATTACCAAGTTTATAGCTTTAAGCATTTCCTAATGCAAATTATAATTCTTAGCGAGTGCCAGCATCAGATCTTCAAAGATTTCAGCCTCTTTCCTGCACAGAACTGTTCTGAGGAGTGAGAGGTGGGTGTGCTACTGACCAGATGGCACAAAACAGTATTCAGATGAAATTTTCACTCTCAATTAGAAGATAGGTGTTTAGAAACATCCTCACTTACTTTATTAAAAAAAAAAAAAAAGTTCAGAATATTTCCTGCAAGCCTAGGGGAAAGGGTACAGACTAAAGTCGAATCTCTTTAGTATATATACTCTTTAGTATATATACTAATTGAGGGAGAATCAATTAGTATATACAAACTCTCTACAGAGCAGTGGAAAAAAAGGGATTGTATCGTCTGCTGCCCAATTCTCTACTTCCATTGATAAGCCATTATTTTTCTTTTCTAAACTTTGTAGATTATTCTGGGAGTCTTAGTATCCCCTACGCTTCCCTCTCCTCTTCAAAATGGCATCTGGCAATATTTGAGCTGGCAAGAACTGTGCATTGATAGAGCTATGAAAAGTTTCTCTCTCCTTAGTACACGAGCAGGAAATCTTGATATAGGAATCAAGAGGGAAAAAGAGCAAATGTTTACTAGAGATAATTTATTGTATTAGGGGAACAAATTTTACAGTAGACTATGCTCCAGGGTATGCATATAGCTGGAGTACTCCCCAGTTCTTTACTTTTTACTTGCTATTTGTTGAATATAATTTTGATTGTTGTTACTTTTGAGTAAACTGGCAGCTCCAAGCGAGGCTGAATTTGGCCTCCATATACACAGAGAGAACTATCCCACAGGAAATATGCAAGGTTCGCTGGTCTCAAAGTCAAAACTCCCAGATAGGCGTCCTACCTCTGGCAACAATGAACAGAATACACTTGGGTTAATCACCGGACTTTTTAAGGCCTCGATTGTTCTATCTATAGAATGGGCACATTAGAAATGTCAGTCGTATTGTTTGTTATGCCCATAGCCCCTTCTATCCAGCCCTGTCTTGAAACAAGTAACCTTACTGCTTACAGCCACAGCAAACTGGCCCTGAGTAGATGCTGACATAAGGTGGGCCAGGAGGCTTTGACGGGATTTGTCATGAAAAGATGAGCTGGGATTTAAAATAGGTAACAGAGAAGAGTCAAAATAGAATCGGGGCCAAGAGAGGTCACAGAGAGTGGAAGTTGAGAGCACTTCAGTCAAGTAACATTGAGATTGCGAAAAGATTTATAGATTCAAGGACAAGACTGAGAGAGTAATTATGTTAGCATAGTCATTAAGACCACAGGTTTTAGAATTTTTTAATTCTTATTGGCTGCATGATCTTTAGCAATTCATTAAACATTTCTAAGTCTCTGGCTTCTTGTCAGTAAAATGAATATAATAATAGTACTTTCATCACAGGATTATTGTGAAGATTCCTTGAATTAAATGGCACTTCACTAAATCCTCTGTCAGTGTTTGCTGTCATAACTTTTATTGCCTGAGAAATACTGTACCAAGTGCTTTATGTGATTTATGTCAGTAAATTCTTCAACAACTTTACGAGTTAGGTTATGTTAATATTTCCACTCTATGGATGAGGAAACTAAGGCACAGAGAGGTTAATTAACATCTTCATGGTCACACAGTTAGGAGGCAGCAGAGCTGGAATTTAAACCAGGGCTTCTGGGCTCCAGAGTCTGCTTGTTGACCACTGCTTTCTACTGCCTCTCCATAACTGACACAACAAGAGGAGAGCAAAGCAGAGAAGTACAGAGTGGCTGAGTCTTAGAGAGGGCCGACCACTCGAATAAAGAACAAAATCAGCCTGAGGAGGTTTGTGGCTGCCCTGGGTACAATAACAGATCCTAGGAATCCTGTCCATGGAATCCCATAATATTCTTGTGTGTCTTTCTAGGAAATATCCACTTTAATGAGAGGGCTCAAGTGAGCCTCACAAGCATAACAACAACAGAAAAGAGGAACTGTATTAGCTGAGCCAGTGGGTACCAACCCTTGCTCTGTTTTGTCCTCTAGGATGTATGAAAGGTTTTTGTTCCATAGAACTTGGGGGTTACCACCTTCTACCTAGCATTTAGCATAGCACATAGTAGGGGCTTCTGCAGTACTAATTGAATAAATGAATGAAAAACTGTGAAGCATTAAACAAATGTAAAGTATCGCTACTTTCTTCCAATGACTGATACTGCTATTCTTTTTCTTTCAAAGAGTAATTCTCTATGTACCAATCTTATAGTTACAGAAAAAGACCTTCTGCTAGAAAACTGAGAATTTGTACTATAGTCAAAAAATAAAGTGGTTCAGATTTCTTTTACTTGAAGGGCTAAGAGAGCAAAAAGACATTTTATTATTCTATATTTATCATGTCAACAATTTATTGGACATGCCTAACTATAAAGATCCATTATAGCTTCATCTAATGTGAAATACTGTGTTATTAACTTCCTTTATTAAGTGTATTTCATCCGAACCACGGCAATTTCAAAGAGATCACAGTCTTTTTCCATCTCTGCTGGTAGTTAAAATAAGATTTATCTTCTATCACTACAGCAAATCATATTCTAGTGCACATTGACATCTTGAGGGTCACATATCTACGTAGTCTAAACTAAACTCTTAATGATATTATTTCACCAATCTCCAGAAATAGATGTTTCACATTCAGACCAATGTTGCCTTCTCTTAGGCAATACCTCTTTTTTTCTGGCTGAAAATTCATAGCAAAACTAGTGGTCAATGGATCTGAACACTTTCCCATCTTCCCCTTGATCCTCCTCCATTAAATGCTTAAAATTTAATGGTGGAGCTTCTAGTGCCGTGAGCTCCTGAGATAAAAGTAAATGAAAAGTCAACCTTTAGGACTGTGTCCCACCACAGGCTTTAATGTTTGTGTCCACCCCACCTGCATGGTGGCTGGAACAGTTTGCTCTCAGAACACTGTCCTGACAGAGGAATTTTGTGGTCGACACAATGCAGAGATTGGAAAATGTCACTATGAAAGAATTACAGTAACCAGGGCTCTTTCCCACCAAGTCCATTTGCGCCTGCAGAATTTTGTCAACACAGAAGGAGCCTGGGGATTCATGTTGCCTGTAGTAGCACTTGAGAGTCTATGTTTGCTTTTTCTTAGGGAAAATTCAGAAGATGAGAAAGCTCAGCTGTTCTGAGAATTTCTGAGCCTCTGTAACCTTGGAAGATGGAACTATAAAGAAGAGATAGGGAGAGGTTGTTGGGGTGGAGGTAGGGTGGATATAATCTGATATCTGATGTGGCTGTGACAGGTTACCATCATTATTTATTTATTTTTTGTTTTAATAAAAACTTAGAAATATAAATTTATGCTTATAATTTCTAGAGTTGATTTATTATCTTAACATACTTAGACACTTATAGCTTCTTAGTAGGGGACAAAACTATGGGGAGAGGGCATGTGCTAAGCAGGGGGAACACTGTGCTTGATATGACCGCAGACCTGCTGCACCCCTTGTCAGCATGCTCTACTGCAATACTGTGGAGCACTCACATCTTAAGTCTTTCTTCCTCTTTACTTTCCCCCTAGAAATCTCACTCATTTTGCAGACCAGGCTTAGTCCTAGTATTCCCTCAAGATTCTGTTTCTTGTGATAGCTCCAGACTCCAAAAATCACGCAGTTTTCCCTGCCCTGGGCTTCCAGCGGGCCTGTGAGACATGCCTAGATTGGGCCCAGTGCCTTTCCCTCAACCACCCAGTTTCCCTGTCGGGTCTGGGGTTTGGATACTTCTTGGCTAGCACACGCCAGAGCACAGCGATAGGAAATGGTGCCTCACAGCCATATAGAAATAAGACTTCAAGATGTGTGAGACCATCAACTCAAAATCCTTTCAGGGATTCCCCCGTCCCCAGCCATATGCTTAGTACCACAGGTATGGTATGTTTGTCTTCTCCTATCACTTTGGGTACTTTTTGACAGGCCCCGTTATATCCTTATTTGCTCCATCAACACGGGCTCTCTAATGACTGCCTTGTTGCTGTGCAGGGAGTCAGAGAGGAGAGCCCAGGGTTTGACTGAGAAAATGTTAATTATGCTGGTGACAGACTTGCCTTAATAGGGCTTTACTGGCATTTTTACCTCAATCTCAGAAAATCTAAACAAAACAGATATTTAAAATTTTGCTTTCATTTTCACCTTGACAAAAAATGATCTTTATTTCTATGGGCTGGGCATTGATGTGTTAGGGGCCAAATGGCAGTTAACTTTTGAGGAACATCCAATGTTGTTAGAGTTATTTGCTTTGCACAGTCATACTTTACAAACATGGAATGGACGCTGGGTCAGGGAGATTTCACTGTTGTCGAAACCTGGGTATGCAGATGCAGAACTCACCTGATTAAGGCCCCGGCCTTGTTGAAAGGGTGTGCTATTCCACGAAAGGTTTTATGAGTGTGAATGCTCCCCAAAATACATACTGACAGTGATTGCCTTTATAAGGTATTCTATGACTTCCAATGCTATGATTCCTTAGTCAAATGTATTTTTGTGATGGATATTAACAGTTGGTTAGTCTCTCTTTGCCTGCCCACTATATCCATAAATCAGTGCATCTACACTAATGAAGAAAGACGAATCTGTTAAAACTTACATTTATTCTTCCACCTAATTACCTTAAGCACTGGACAGATGCTTATTAATTACCAAGTAATGTTAAACTTCTCTACAATTACTGGACAATTCTAAACTAGCCCATAAACCTTGGTTAGATACAGAGTTGGGGTTTACAAGGTAGGGGTTTAAATCATTGATAAGGCAAATTCATTTACTCAGCAGATATGTACTAATGGTTCGTTGTCAGCCAAGCCCCATGCCAGGTTGGAGGGTCCAGCCAACATGAGGAGGATGCAAGCTGTCTCTTGATAGGCTTACAGTCTCACAGTTGAATGAAGGGTATGGACCCTTTGTCTGAGATTAACAGCGGGGAGCCCAGAGAACATTAATATCCACTCCTTTTATCCCTAGCCAGAGGTGAAGGATTGTTGGGAGAAGAGCCTTCATGGGAAAATCAGGGAGAGACATCCCGTTGTTAGGGGTAAACCTGAATCAGTTAAAGGTAGGAAAATAAAGAAGGACAAATGAGATAGGGATAAATTTGATGGAGGTAAGAGGCCCTTCAATGGGAAAAGAAAAACAAGAAACATCTCTCCTTCCTAAAAGGGCTGGAGAAAGTAAACATCCATTAAGTTTTTACTATGCAACACACCTGTGCTATTTTTTTCACAGCTGTTGTTCCAATAATTTCTTAAAATAGCCCTCTAAGTAGATGTTATATCCATTTTATAGGCGAGGGACTGAGATTAAAATAGTTAAATATCGAAATTCAAATTCCAGTACGTGGTGAAGGTGATTGGTCAAATATAAGTGTGTCTAACTCCATTACACTATCTTTCACACAATAGATGCCAACACTGCAACTGCAAATTCACAGACATGTCCGCTTATTCATTTATTCAACAAATATGAAGACCCTATTAGTGCCAGACAGTCAAGATGATTTCTCTCTCACTTATTTTTGGCTTTAATGCTACTTTCTCTTTGCCTTCCTGTTTTACCTTTTTAAGTTCCTCGAAACTAGTTATTTGTGAAGAACTGATGGCTGCATCCTAGGTCTGCTGTTTAGGAAATTAAGTCATTTTGTTACACTGAGCCTCTGATTTTTCTTCTGTAAAGTGGAGGATAGTAAGAATCCCTATCTCATGGTGTTGGGCAGCTTAAATGAGGGTATATGGCAGGTGCTCATTGTATATGTGCTCCTTTAAGTGTCACCAAAGATTCTCTCTCTGCAGTGGAAGAAGATACAGACACATGTCTCTTTGGAGAACACTAGTCCAGCTGATGGTGATGATGGTGAACAATGATAAAGGAAATCCTTAAAGGCAGAGATTACAAGCTGTCTAAATATGTATTTTGTCTGGTACACTTAGTTTTTAAAAATCAGTTGCCAACATGTAAAATAAAAAAAAAATTATAAAATTCCTGGATTCTCTTGAAAAAATGGGAAGAACCCTCAATAGTAGGTCAGTTCTTCTGAATCCTCTACTTCTGTAGCCCCCTTCCCCGGCATGCATGCATGCATACATTTTTTGCTGTTATCTAAGGACATTTCTCCAACAAGAGTTCCTCTCCCTCTTCTCTCTCTTTTTCTCAATCACATACACATGGATATCATCATCTTATGATTTTTCCTAACTATATATCAATTGATCACTGAAAATTACATATTTTTACCATGGATTTTCATCACCTTCTACATGTTGAGAGAGAGTAGATCAGTAAATATTTATTTTAGGCATTCCACAGAATAGATATGGTATCGAGAATCTACTTAAAAGAATTTTAGTCTAATCTGGAGTAATCTTGTCATTCCTGAGCTGTTTTCCTGACATGATGCTTACTGTCTGTTGAGGACGGAACAGACACTAGTTAAATAATTACAAAGAACGTAATTAGAAGCTGTAATTGGTGGAAAATATAGACAATTTCTGCCCTCGGGAGTTTACATCTAGTGAAGAAAAAGTAGAGTCGTGAGATGGCATAGTGGTGGGGGGTGGTGATTAAGGGGGTAGAAAGGGCAGATCTGCTATGAGGAGCCAGAGAAATCTTTTCCTAGGAAGTAAAATCTGACTTGAGGTCTCAAGTGGGGCTGAGGGTTGGTAGGAGAGTTCTAGGCAGAGGAGAGAGGACATTCAAAGGCCTCGAGGCAGGAGAAAGTTCGGCTTATTGGGAGAAATTGGAGAATACTAGTGGATTAGAGCTTTAATAGTGAAGGAAGGTGGGGCCATGTTGAGGATCTTGGACAGTGTTCTGAAAGCAATGGGGAATTAGTAACAGTTTTAAGCAAGGGAGTGACAAGGTCAGATTTGAATTTTGAAAATATTAATCTGATATTTTGAAAGTAGACTGGATTTATGGGGAAGGGCCAATAGTGGATGTGGACAGGCAATAATGCTGGCAGTGCTGGTGGCTGGGACAAAGGATGGGAATGGAGTTGGGGAACAGACTTGGTATGGGATTCCAGATAAAGACGAGGGTGATGCAGAGTCAGGATTACTCCTAAATTTCTGTTTTGGGTGGTGGTTTTGTTATTCACTGAGATAAGAAATAGTGGAGGGAGAGCAGTTTTGGGAAAGGGGAGATTAACACTAAAGAGTTAATGCCAGTAGTTTGTCAATGGGCAAATATGCCAACTTTCACTCAGCAAAAGAAAGACCAGTGTCCTCTGATCTTTGGCAAGGAAATAGTGACAATTTGTAGCCATTCAGTCAATAAACATTTACTGGCCTCTTCTTGAGTTTTTACTAAATATCAGTATTGTCAGCAAATACATATTTCATATTGTGAAGTGAATACTTGGGTTTTGCTGGCAAAAGTCATGGCATTGGGGACTGACTTAGAAGAATTTTAGTCTAATTCCGAGTAATCCTGTCATGTCTTTCTTGACATTACCTTCAACTCATATTTTTTTTGTGCAGCTCTGCTGTGCATAAATCCATTTTTTTTCATATTAAATTGTGATCTTTTTCTGTTCCCACCACTATTTTAGAAGTTTCTTGAGGGCAGGGAGCTTGTCATATTCACATTTGTTTTCTAGGTGTCTGAAATATGCCTGGCACATGGAACTAATGAAGCAAATTTTTGTTGAGTCAATATTTTATATCATAGACAAGTTTTAAATTTGTAATACTTTAGTCTCATGTTTGTCCCCACTAAAACATACTGTGATGACTGTAGAAACATCCTAGAAAGTAGGGGAAGAGGACATTTGAGACCTAAACTGCACTCCTTCAGGCTGTAAAGTGTAAAGAAAAGCTATTTTAGTCTCTTACATTCCCAAATGCATACTTGAGCCATCAGCTTCCTGATTTGGGGGAAGAGGTGAAGCTAAAGTTTGCTAGAATACTACCATAATAATGCTTGGTTATAGATTCTAGGGAAATAAACTGGGACCTGGTGTTACTTCAGTTTCTACTGTCCTTTAATGAAGCTGCTGATCCTTCTACAGACTCCTTTTATAATTACCGGGGCAGGGACATTCATGCATCAGAGATCATTGTTTGACACCAATCCTTCAATTACTTTAAAATATGAAACATTCTTGGTTCGTTTTTAAAATATTCTTAATATTATTCCTCTTCTCGACTTTCCAACTTATTCTCGATAACTGATGTCAGTCCACTGGAAACTTGCGGAGTCTGTGTAGAGACTCCTTTAGAAGCGCTTCTTCTGAAAGCTGGTGCCCATTATGAATGTCATCCAAAGCTATCTTGCAAACTCGTTACCATGTGGGCAGAGGTGAATGAGCCTCTAGTATTGTATCTGGTGCTCCTGAAGCTTGCAGGCTTGGTCTTATACATTCCTCTTTCGCTGCAGAACAGCAAGGCCCAGAAAGGATGGTACAAGCTGTTCTTTGAGGAGAAAGGCAAGAAAGCCCAAGTCAGTGTGGATGAGGGAGTCTCAGTCTAGCAAAACAAGTGTAGAATTTAGAAGCAGGCCCGGGTAAGATCCAGAGCCAACATCACTGAGGCCTGGTGGCATTTAAATGGTTAACTATTTTAGATAAGCTATCTTTTAAGTAACATTGAGTTTTCTCATGTGGTATGAGATGGCTATTTCTATTTGGTTATTTACTTTTATGATTTGAAAGTTATCTTCTTTTCCATACTTAAAATACTAATTTTTGAGTAAATGTGCTATTCTGGAAAAAGAATTTTTTTTGGCGTCCAGAGAAATGTTGAGTTTGCGGCCGAGCTCTGTCTTTACTTGCCGTAGGTCCCAGGACAAGCCTCTTACCCGCTCTGAGCCTTAGTATGCTGTATCAAAAAGGGGTATGTGAAACATGTCAAGTGCGTAGCAGACACCAAACAAATGGCATATTTTGTTGATACTCATCTAAACATTTGAATCATCTCTCATGGTAGCTATTCCAGTGTTTTGCAACTATTATCTTCCCCATATAAGTTATTAAAAGCGCCTTCCTTGTAGTTGCTGAGGTCTGAAAGCTTGATTCTTTCTTTCTCTCAAGTCTACATTTCTTACAGTCTGAAGTCTAGACTTAACAGAAGCCAGATGATCATTTAAAAATTTAAGTAAGATTATATTACTCCTCTTCTCAAAACCCTCCTTTGACTACATCTCCAATCCAGAATAAAAACCAAAGCCCTTACAAGGATTGATAAAGCCCTGTGAGATTTGGATCCTCATTACCTCTTCAGCATCATCTCCTCCTGCTCACTCTATTCCAGCCATGCTGGTTTCCTTGTGGTGCCTTGGATACATAAGATATGCCTTGCCTCAGGGCCTTTGCACTAGCTGTTCCTTCTGCTTAGAGTGCTTTTATTCCAGCTCTCTATATGGCCAGCTTTCTCATCTCTTTCTGAAATGTCATCTTCTTAGCAACCTGTCCTGAACATCGTAATTGAAATTGAAAACTTATAATGCCTGCCTTCCTAAATGCCTGTTCTAGTCTTGCTCTATTTTTATAACTTTTATTATAGAAAATTTCAAACACAAACAAGAATAGAATGTAATTAAACCCCAATTATAATCACCAAAATTCGACAGTTATCAACTATGGCCAGTGTCGTTTCATCTACTCTTATCCACTATCCTCATCCTAAATTATTTTAAAGCAAATATAAAATCATAATTTCATTTGTTATATAGTCAATTGTCATTTTTATTATTCAGGATGATTTTCTTTCTTAGCATTATTAAACATTTTCTTTCTTAGCATTATATAAACATATAAGTACACATATGACATTTTATGTACATGGATTAGGGAACTATTTTGAATGACATTAAGTGACTACTGGAAAATTATTTCTATAAGATCAAAGTGTGGAAATCTTGAATCATATAATTACATTTGTTATACAAACAATTTTTATTATTTGTGGCAGTTAAGTTGCTGTGAACACACCAAATTAGCAAGTATTGAACCATTTCTCCTAAGAGAAATACAGATTTAGAATTCTGTGAGCCTCTGGTCACAACATTTTGGTCAACCATTCAGTAAATAATCTCGTTTATGCATGTTTCTATTTAAAAGACACCTTATTTAATATATGTTGTTGACTCATTGACATTGAACTAATGGCCCACAGCATTATAACTCATGTTTGAATGAAGATTATCTGACACATGTAGTTTCTCCGTAAGACACATCACAGCTTTCTGAGCTCAGGAACCCTAGACCGGACTTCAGCACTATACTTGAGGGCCTCTTTAAACAGTGAAATCGCTCACAAAAAGTACAAAAATGTAAAAAATCTAGCACTAAATAGACCATGAAAAGGACATTTGGTTATAGTTATGAAAGCTTTGTTCAACTTCAGTTGGGAGCTTGTATGTCAAGTGACCCAAGTATTCTGCTTCCCTGTGCATGTCCATGAATGACTGCGAAAGCCTTGTGAGAGTTGATTTTTGGGGTTACAAATAAATTTTAGTCTGTAGACAAAATTACAAATATGGAATCGCAAATAATAAAGAGTGAATGTGTTTTAGTATCTACCTCTAACAAAAGTTCTTTTAAAAAGCATAATCACCATAATATCTCACCAAAATTTTAATAATTACTTTATATTACCATATATCCAGTCACTGCTGTGTTTCCCCAATTTTTGCCAAGTCTCTTTTGATCTATAGACTCCTTCTCCTCTTCTCTCTCTTTTTCTCCTTTTTGTTTTCACCTTGCAACCCTTTGTTGAGAAACAGATTATTTCAGATTATTTGTTTTCCATGATCTAGATTTTGCTGATTATTTTTCCAGTGTTATTTAATATGGTCCTTTGTCTCCTATACTTCCTGTATTTTGATATCTAGATCTATAGGCTTCATTGGTTTCAGGTTTTATTAATTTTTAGTTTTTAGCAAGATTATTTTATGGGTTGTTTTTCATACTTCCATTAGAGAGCATATAGTATCTGTTCGTCTCTCATTTTGTCATGCAAACAGCCATTGATGCTCATTTCCTGGATCAGTATTTCTCAGGCAGGGCTCTGTCCTCCAAGGGAACATTTGGCAATATCTGGGGAAAATTACTATCATTTGATAGGTAGAACCAGGGATGCTGCTAAATATTGTATAATGTGCAGGACAGTCCCCCATGACAAAGAATTATCCAGACCAAAATGTTGGAAAATGGTGACTCTAATTCTATCATTCCTAATTTGTTGATTAAATGAAATACTTTTATAGAGAGAAACTTCCCCTCAATGCTTAATCATAAACTTTGATTAACCTAAGGTATAAATCATATAGATGTGATAGAATTTAAACACAGTGGTACTCAATATTGTCCCATCTCTGGCCAGTTGAAGCCTATTCAAGTAGGTGCATGCTTTGCTCTGTTTTCCTTCCTTCCTTCCTTCCTTCCTTCCTTCCTTCCTTCCTTCCTTTCTTTCCTTCCTTCCTTCCTTCCTTCCTTCCTTCCTTCCTTCTTCCTTCCTTTATTTCCTCCCTCTATCCTCCTATCTTTTAATAAAATATGTTACTTACATAATATATTCATTATATGTTGTATGTTCCCCCCCATTGGAGCAGGCATACTTGTTTGTTTTGTTCATGAATATACCTAAGTATCTAAAATCATATCTGGTGCATAGTTGACCCTGAAATATTTGTTAAATAAATGAACCACAATGAGTGATTGGAGGGAGTACTATTTTAGTTTGAGTGAGTAAGGACAGCTTCTCTGTGGATGGTGCATTGATATGACCTGAATAGCAAGCAGTGCCAACAATGTTTAGAATTGAGGGGAGAACATTCCAGCCAAAGAGAAGGCTTACTACAAAGTTTCTGATGCAGGAATTAGTTTGACTTATTTGAGGATCAAAAAGAATGCCGTGACTGGAGCAGAGTGAGAAAGGAGAAATGGTACCTGGTGAAGTTGAAGAGGTAGGCAGAGTGGAGAGACTTTGTGTTTTATTGTTCAATGAGAAGAAGTTGGAAGGTCTCCAGTAGAAGACTTTATTTGATGTACATTTTGAAAAAAAACACCTTGGGTGCTATGTGAAGAAATGGCCTTTAGAGGGCAAGGGGACCTGTTAGGAAGCTATTAGAGAAGCTGAGGATTAGATGGGGGAGGGGTGTGTGTGTGTGTTGTCAGGGAGATGATAGTGACAATGGAGAAAGAGAGAAGTAGTTCGAATATGAGAAAAAGAAACAAATGTACATTTTGGCTTAATAAATATAATTACCTAAAATGTCTAGTAGGGTTATTATTATAATAAGCATCTATACAGTGGGGAAGCATGCAATTTGATAGTTTATAGGTCAAATGGTAACATCAAAGCACAAATTTTAATAGCAGCATGTGATTATCATTAGTGTTGTCAACCATTTTTCATATCTAATTTATGGGAAGTGATATTATATTTCCTCATTTTCTTGTGGTTGGTTGGAGCCAATAAGTTGTGAATGGAAGTGAGGTCTGTCACAGGGCCAGAGCATTTAGATAAATGTCAGTTGAGACTCTCTAGAGGTCTCTTTTCCACTGAGATGGCAAATGGTGGCTATTTTGTCAGCCTTTGTCCCCACTCCTAGTAACTACAATGAGATTCCACTGTTAACCAGCAATGGTCATGTAGCGAGAGTGATGAATAAACCTTTTTTTTGTTTGTTTGTTTTGTTTTTACTTTATTACCGCAAGGCCAATCAAGAAGTGTTGTAGGAAAAAGTGTAAAATTTATCCTTGCTTATTCAGGAACAGCAAGCACTAAGTTCGAGAAAACGAGGACTTTAAATAGTTGAACCAAAGGCGGTACACTGCTACTTGTCTTTTAAACAACTGTGATGTTCTTTCTTAAGCAACACTCATTTCTTCCTTAAAAGCTACAATATAGTACAGTATGCAATAGCTCACTCAAAAGTTCTAGAATTAGAAGACAAACAAAGAATGTCTTATGCCATCCCACTCAACATTTTCTACTATACAATGCTTTTTGGGGGCTTGATAAACCAAGCGTTTATGTTAGCATTACATTTGACGGAAACATTTGTCAGACATACTTTGAAATCCCTGTTGTTTATAGCCGTTGAGATATTTTAAAATTGCAGCATAATCTAGTGCATTATGATTGACACATGCCACAAAAGGCAAAATCTTGTAGATAGAAAAACCAAATCATCTTCCAGAAAGTATCTGGGAATAACCACCATTCAAAGACAATCTCCACAGCCTATTGAAATACATATTTTAACAAGCTTGGATGAAGAAAAATATGAGATATGCCTGGAAATGGGATTTAAAAAGTAATATTCTGCCAAGAGTGGTCATTTTATCAGTCTACATATTAGGAAAAAAACTTTCTGAAGGAACCTTTGACATGGCTGACTTCGGCCCAGCACTGAAGATTTGAAAATCTTACCACAGGAAATATAAAAGTTAGAATAGATCAAAGAGATATGGAATTTCAAGATTATGAATTAATGTATATTTGGTCTGCTTGCAGCCGCTAATCCTGATTCTGGAAGATACAACCATTTTAGCCATCTTCCTAATCAATGCTGCAAGCTGAGACCAAATTGATTCTACGGTACATGGAACACAGACTAGGAGAAGTTGATGAGACTTAGATGCCATGATATGTTTGTCTTAACTCATTCACTTCCTCTGTGTCAGATTTTGGTCAGTTTCAATAAAAATACAGTACTAAGGAATTTTTTCCCCCTCATATCCTAGAATCTCCTTCGTTAACAAACCCGACTAGAATTTGTTTCCTTTTGCAATGTTTGGTACCAAATAGCTACCTTGTTTTTGTTTGTTTGTTTATTTGTTTATTTTGTCTAAATTTCATTTCTGGAAAATTGTGTGATAGGCCAGAGTAACACACAAACCTCTCTTTTGAAGAGTTAACCAGGCTTATATATGCACTTATAGGCCAACACTTATCTCCTGATTCTTAATGCAGACCAGGAGAGTAAGTAAGTTTACAGGAGAATGAGATAGGTGCAAATGATGAAGTGGGAATTTCATTCCCAGGTAACTTTCCAGGAGTGGAGAAGCTATCAGTTTAATAGCTTAAAGAGTGAGATATCAAGCCTGAAGTGTACATACTAATTTTTTTTTTTAAGGTAGAGTGTGTCCCTATAGAAAATGTCACTTCCAGGAGTGTAATTGCAACTTGGGGGTGGAGGCAGGCATTCTGCTGTAAAACTACAGTACATGTATAAGGAGAAAGTGGATGAGAGAGGACTCCTCATACCTGATGCTGACAGAGGTGACCGATAGGTACCTCTTGCAAAGAGTTGAAAAGCATACAAATTCATTCCAAAGTTGATCTCCTTTCTTTTGCTTTTTGGACAGACAGTGCTAACATGATTTTTAACCTGGCTTAGAAATAGTCATCTGTTTGATGGTGTCCTGGGTAACATCGTTTGATGCTTCCTGCTTGGCACTCTTGGTGTGAAAAATAAGCACTTGCATTTCCTTTCTGGAGTTTCTCTCCCTTCTCCTTGGCCCATCGTATTTCCCAAAATAACCTCACTGATTCACTGGAAAGATTTTTGTGAATCTAAACATGTCTTTAATGTCCTTTGACTGCCAGATCTAAAGATATGAATACTGTTAAGGTCCATGCTTGGGTGAAGTCACCCATCTTTATTATGCCTGATCTTATTCCATTTCTTCGATGAAAAAATCACAAGCAGGAGATTGATTGGAATGAAAGAATAATGTTAATATGCATTTTCATTATCGAAGCCTGTCCCAAGGCCAGGTGTGAATGATGACTCAATAGCTGTTTTGTATGATGAATGAATGAATTCATGGGTAACCACATTCTGACATAAGACTGATGCATGCTTTCAAGCTCTCACAGTCTGTTGCAAAGAGCAGACAATAAGCAGATGATAGCAATAGTGTATAATAAGTGCTATGTACATATTAGAAGTATTGGGCATTGAACTCAACCTGGAGGGGGTTATATTAGTTTTCTGTTGCTGCTATAACAAATTACCACAAACTCAGTGGCTTAAAACAACACAAATTTATTATTTTATAATTACGTAGGTCGAAAGTCTGACACAGGTGTCATTGAGCCAAATTCAAGGTGTCAGTAGGGCTGTATTCCTTTCTGGAGGTTCTAGAGGAGAACCTCCTTGTCTTTTGCAGTTTATAGAGGTTGCCCACATTTATTGGCTCATGGCCCCTTCCTCTACCTTCAAAGCCAGTAATGTTGCACCTACTCTCCTTCCTTAGTCATGTCTCCCTCCGACCACAGCCAGGAAACGTTCTCTACGTTTAAGGACTCATGTAATTAATTGGGCAACCTGAATAATCCAGGATAATCTCCTATCTCAAGGTAATTAATTTAATCGTATCTGCAAAGTTCCGTTAGCTATGTAAGGTAACAACATATTTTCAGGTTCCAGAGATTAGAGAATGGACATCTTTGGAGGACTACTATTCTGCCTACCACAGTAGGGGAAAAGCACAAGAGAGAAAGCCTCCTGAAGGTAGCATTTGATTCAAGTACTAAAGACCAAACTACAATTCTCAAGGTGAACAGGAGAAGGAGAAAGATGTAGGGAAGGGATTCAAGGCCAGATGGGAACCTCAGTTTAGATGGGGGGAATATGTACTGAAGCCAGTACATAAACTCAAGATATAATGAAAGCTAGGATTGATTCCTTGGTCTTTCAAAAAGAAATATGACTATTTCCTGTTACTCTAATAAATCCCTAAACAATCAAGAATTTAACTGTCATTAGCTTATTAATTCTCATTTAATTAGCAGCCTGATGAGGGAGGCAGATGGTAGATATTACTAATAAAGATTGTTTGGTTTTAATTTACAAACTAGTGGTCTCTAGCCAGGACAATGATGAAGGTGTGATCACAACAATATAAGAATATCAAGTGAAAAGAGAACTAGAACTGTAATAAGAGAGACAATATGTCTTTTCAGTTAATAATGGGATAAAAACCAATTAATGATAATAGTGACAAGCTGCAATCTTGAGCTATGTTGGCTCAACATATATTATCATAAGTGAACATTTTATGTTTGTTATAACAGCTTTTCTAATTTGAAATCTTGAGGGCAAATGTAGAAGTGCAAATAAATAATATATTTGAATGTCTATTTTATCATGTACCTTCTTATCATAAAAAGACAAAATAGAACAGACTCTGTTCCATAAAAGCAAACTCAGTGTTCTTCAGATTCAGTGTATATTAGAGAATACCCAAAGAAATATTTGAAGAAAAAATCCTGTGAATCTAGAGTTCTGTAACCAATGAAAATATTCTTCAAGAAGAATACATTTTCAGGCAAAAGAAAACAAAAAAAGTTTGTTGCCAGCAGAACTGTTCTAAAAGAATAAGAAAAAGAAATTCTTTAGACAAAAGAGAAATGATGCCAGGAGACTTGGAATATCAGGAATGAGAAAAGAGAAACAGAAATAGTAAACATAGTAGACCGTTCTCTTCCTCCTGGGTTCTTTAAATACATTTGATGCTTGAATGCAAAAATTAAAATATTGTCATATGAAATTTTCAGTAAGTACAGATGTAATACATAAAACAATTATAACAAAAAGGGGAAAAATAAAGAGACTTATATGCTGGTAAAATTTTTATATTCCATTTGAAGTGGTAAAATATTGATTCCATATAGACTACAAAAAGTTAAGTATGTCTATTGTAATTCCTAGAACAGCCACTAAAAAAAAATTACACTGAAATACAGTAAAAAACACATTAGTTAAGTTAAAGGTAAACAAGAAAAAATTTTAAATTACTCAAAAGAAGTCAGGAAATGGAAAACAAAAGAATGAGAAGTAGATGAAACAAACAAAAACCAAATAATAAAATGGTAGACATAAAGTCAACATGATTATATTAAATGCAAATGTAGTAAAAACAGTCATACATTGAATAATGATATTTTGGTCAGTGATGAACCACATATATGACAGTGGTCTCAAGAGATTATAATGGAGTTGAAAATTCCTAGCATGTAGTGATGCCATAGTTGTCCTAATGTAACAGTGCAGTGTGTTACTCATGTGTTTGTGGTGATGCGAGTGTAAACAAACCTACTGCTCTGATAGTCACATAACAGTATAGCACATACAATTACATACAGTACCTAATACTTGATAATGATAATAAACAACTATGCTACTGATTTATGTATTTACTGTACTATACTTTTTATCATTATTTTAGAGTTTACTCTTTCTACTTAGAAAACAAAATGTTTGCTGTAAAGCAGTATGCTGTGTTACAGTGGCAATGATACTTCCTGTGTTGTATTTACCACATCTCTTGATTGCATCATTTTCTCTTGTGCTTGATTTAATATTGTATTGTTTGGTACAGTAACATGTGTGTTGCCTAGGAGCAATAGTCTGTACCATACAGCCTAGGTGTATAGTAGGGTATACCATGTCGGTTCATGTAAGTGCACTTTGTAATGTTTCCACAATGACGAAATTGCCAAACAACACACTTCTCAGAACATATTCTTGTTGTTAAGTAGCATATGACTGTATATCAACAAAAGACAAAGATATCCAGGATAAATTTTTTAAAAAATGAGCCAACTCTATGGCGTCTACAAGAAACTCCCTTGAAACAAATGACATAGGTAAGTTAAAAGTAAAAGAGTGATATAGGTAGATAAAAAGTAAAATAGTGGGAAATGATATACCATCCAAATACTAATAAAAACAACAACAACAACAAAACTGGAGTGGCTATATTAATATCTGACAATGTAGACCTCTGATCAAAGTAAATTACCAGGGATAAAGAGTAATGCATTGTATTCTGATAAAAGTGTCAATTCATTAAGAAGAAATAACAGTTCTAAATGTTAAGCACTTAACCACAGGTTCAAAATACGTGAGGAAAAGCTGACATAACTGAAAGGAGAAACAGACAAATCCGCAATTATAGTTAGAGATTTCAAAATTTATCCCTCAATAATCTATGGAAATAATAGACAGAAAATCAGTAATGATGTGAAAGACCTAAACAAGATTATCAACCAACTAGATCCAATTGATATTTATAGAACATTCCACTCAATGATTTCACATAAATTGTTCTTTTTTAATTGCACAGGGGAAATTCACCAAGATAGACCATATTCTGAGCCAAAAGAAATCTTAATAAGTTGAAAAGAATTGAAATAAGGCAAAGTATGTTCACTGGCTGTGAACATAATAAAATTAAACTAAAATTAATACCAGAAAGATATCGGAAAAATCTCCAAATACTTGGAAATTAAAAAACACTCTTCTAAATAATGTGTATCTATTTTGTATGCTAAAACCCACAAATCATTGATGAAAGAAATCAAATAAGACAGATAAATGAAGAGCCATACTGTGTTCATGAATTAGAAGAGTCAGTATTATAAAGATGTCAATTATCCCTAAATTGATTCATAGATTTAATGCAATTCCAATCAAGACTCCAGAAAAATATCTTAAATGTATTGACAATTTGATTCTAAATGTTATATGGAAAGGCAAAGAATTAGAATAGTCAAAATAATTATAAAAATGAAAAACAAAATTAGAGGAATTATACTTTTGAGTTTGAGACTTACTATAAAGCTATAGTAATAAGACTGTGTTATTAGTGAAAAGATAAACACATAGATAAACGAAACTGAATAGAGAGTCCGTAGATATTAGTCCACACTAATCTAGTCAACTAAATTTTTTTTTACAAAAGTGTAAAGACAATTTAATAAAGAACAGTCTTTTCAACAAAGGTTTTGAAACAATTAGATGTGTACATGCAAAAAAAAAAAAAAAGAACCTCAATACTCCATACCTCTTTATGCAAAAATTAACTTTAAATGAATGATAGGTATAGGACTGAGCTATAAGCTTTTAGAAAAAGTGCAGGAGAAAAAACCTTTGTTACCTAGAAGTAAGGAAAGAGTTCTTAAATATGACATTAAAATTGATAAAATTGCACTTCATCAAAATTCAGTACTTTTACTTTGCAAAAGACTGTTAAAAGAATGAAAATATAAGCTATAGATTGGGAGAAAAATATTTGCAAATCATTTATCCGACAAAGGACTTGTGGACTTATATCCAAAATATATAAAGAATTTTAAAAATTTAACAGCAAGAAAGTATTCAACTTAATTTTTAAAATGGGCAAAAGCCTTGAACAGATCCTTGATCAAAGTTGATATAAAGGTGGAAAATTAACACACAAAAAGATATTCAATATTATCAGCCATTTGAGAAGTTTAAATTATGAGAGAGTGCTACATATCGATTAAAATAGCTAAAACTGAAATATACTGACAAGGATATTTGCTAAGATGTGGAAAACTGGAACTCTTGTACATGGTTGGTGGGAATGCAAACTGGGATAGCCACTTTTTTCTACAATATGGTGGTTTCTTACAAAGTTAGACATTACTTACTGTATGACTTAGTAATTACGTTCTGGTGCATTTATCCCAGAAAAATAAAAACTCATATTCACACAAAACCTATACACAAATGTGTATAGCAGATTATTTGTAACTGCCATAAACTGGAAACTATCCAAATATCTTTCAAGGGATGAATAGATAAGAAAAATATTGTGCATCCTTACAAGGGAATACTACTTAGCAATTAAAAGGAATAATCTATCTGACTATACACAACATGAATGAATCTCAAATACATTGTACTAATTGAAATACACTAGACACAAAAGATTATATACTATATGATTCCATTTATACATAGTTCTCGGAAAAACAGAACTATAGAACAGTAGTTGATGGGGCGAAAGGCAGGGGAAGATCTAAGTACCAAGGTGCAGCAGTTTGAAGGAACTCTGTCTTGATTGTGGTGATGGTTACATGAATCCATATATGTGTTAAAATTCACAGAGCTAAACACTAAAAAAAATGGGGGTCGATTTTATTGTATAATGATTTTAAAACATGAGGGGAAAAAAGAAATATTTGGACATAAAGCTTATAGCTGCTGACAATTTGCTGTATGTTTCCAGTTTATAATGGTGTTTTTGATGTACAAGAGAAAATATAAAAATTGAAAATTGTTCCACTTGAAAATCATACACATTCCCAAGCCACTGAAGGAAAACAGGTTTTGGAAGCAAGCAAGAAAAAAAAGGTAAAAAAAAGTCAAAAAGGAATGAAAATCAAACTTGGAGAAGGAATACAGTGAAGGTAGAAGCTAGAAGCTGCCCTCTGAGAGTAGGGTTAATCACTTCTGAAGTGGCTCAGAGGCCCACAGTGAAGTCACACAGATTGTCACCTAGGAGTTATAAAGCAAGGACCTTCTTAGCTGTTCACTGAGGATCAAGGTCAAACCTGGCATGGCAGCCTAAAGAGAAGAACCTTGAAATGGAGCCCTCAGGAATGTCAAAAGATCCTTCAACATTCTTGTGCTTAAAAGACTCTAGTGAGAGGAAGCACATAACTTTGATTGGCTCGGGACAATATCACCCTCCCCTGTGCAGAATTTGGTGTGCTGAAAGGAAAGCATCAACATTCAATAATCATAAGGGAAAGAATAAAGCAAGTGTTGAAAATGCAAGAAACTGGACTAACCTGTAACGCACGGTGCTCCATGAGCAGTCCTAATCCAGGGAGAAACTATTAGGCCTGGCCGGGTGCAGTGATGCTTAGGAAAACATCATAGGGCTGGGCTAAAGGTTGCGAGAATTCATCGGCTCAGGGACCCACCCCTGCCTCTGGAGGTCCATAGCTCCAGTTGAACCCTATCTCACTGCCACCTGGAGGCTTGCTGTCACCATGAAGGGATAGGTCTCACAAGACTCTGAAGCCCAAATCCATGACTATGAATTTTGAATGAGACAGGAGATTTGTGTCCCTATGATGTCTGTAGGACTGTGTATTTGATTAGGTCAGAAAAATACCTAAATAATACAGAGAAAATATACAAGACTAAAGTATGCTGATGTGCTTCCTGATGAACATTCTCAGGTTGTATGGGCAAGGGAAAGAACCTGGAACTAGTTCTAAGCCCCAACTCTATCCCAACTCAAATTTAGAACTCTCCTGATCCCATGTCCTATCTGGTCTCATATATGGAAATGGAGTCTGGGAAAGATGAAAAGAGTTGCCTTAGGTAACACAGTCATCTAATACCGAAACTGGCTTTAACACCTGTCTTCTGATACTAGGACAAGGAAAGTGGGGAAGGAGTCAGGTAGATAAGGGTAAAAAAGGGTCAAATATATATGGTGGTGGAAGATTTTACTTTGGGTGGTGAACACACAATGTAGTATACAGATAATGTAGTATTGAATTGTACACTTGAAATTATATAATTTTATTAGCTAGTATTACCCCAATAAATTTAATAAGAAAAAAATGTTCCTGATCTGATAGTCCTAACTAACTTCTGAGGAGAAACGTTTGCTTCCTTGAGGGAAAAATTAGATAGATGATAGATAGATAGATAGATAGATAGATAGATAGATAGATAGATAGAAAGAAAGAAAAAGTCTCAGGTACTTGAGGAGGTTATTTTTCTTTTACCTCAACATAAGAACACCACCTACCAGAGAGGAAATTATAAGAAAATGTTCTTTCTCAGGCACAAAGTAACAAGACACTATGGTATCTGAACTACACGAACTGTAATCGGCCAGGGGCTGTTCTGATCTAGCACTTTCAGGGAAAAGATGGAGAATGGATTTCATAAAGGGGCTCAGTCCAGAGATTGCTGTTAGGAGGTCAGAAAATGAGAAACAATGAAAATTATTCTGAAGGAAAGAGATATAAGGTAAACTTTATTTACAGAAAGGATAAGACATGTCTATTTATTGGTGATAAAGAAACTATGATGGTTTTCAGGCAGAACAGGTAGAGTCTCTGGAAGAAGAGGAAGAGTTTGAGGAATGATGCTGTCCCCTCGGATTCTCAGGAGTCACTGAAAGTAAAGATGCCTTTTTTTTGGGTAACCGAAGATGTCAGAACCAACCAAATTTCTGACTCTCCTTTTCCTTCCTGGGTAAGTTCCCATCACTAACCTGCTTTGTCCACCTACTCCCCAGAGTGTCCTGAGATTTTCATATTTCTTTTTTTGTATTCTTCAATTTAGTAGAGTGCCTGACGTACAGCAGGTGCTCAATAATTGCTTGCTGTATGAGTTGATAATGTTGACTTTGTAAGTCCTAAAGGGCTCCAGAAGTATAAGGGATTGTTGTATTTCTCAGGAAGATGCTTCTGCAGCTATCTTATGTCCCAGGCATGGCAGCCAGTTTTCATGCTTGATGTGGGCAGAGGGGACTTTTAATTTCAGCTACCCCATTCTCTCTTGGGGAGTTAGTTAAAGCAAACCCAGTGGAGTGTGAGCCCTGAAAGCCAGGACTTGGGTAGGACCCCTCTACCGAGGTTGTACTAGACTCCATCATTATCTGGAGGGCCCAGGAGTAAAGTTCCAGCAAATTATAGCCAGGGAAGGAAACCAGTGTGAGCTTGAGAGAAACATGGTCAGGCACAGGATGCCGATATGAATGAGAAGGCCTGGGCAAGATCTGAGGGGGTTAGAATCAGGTAGAAACATGTACTGTAAGCTTGGATGAAGGTGAATGAATGGCTCTTGAACACAGAGGTGGTGGAAGCCCATGCATTGGGAGCAGGTGCCCAGTTTAAAAGCTCAGGTCAAATTAGATCCAAGAAGAAAAAATACAAATGAAACACACTGGTTTTGTTCGCTTCAGTTTTCCATCTGGACACATCTTGATGTTGACATATACAAATATTTTAAGTTAGATATGTTGGAACTTGAATAGCTCATCTTTTATTTTTTTTAAGTTACTGAAATTTGCCCAAACATAAAACACCAACATGAGCCTCACAAGTAAATCATTTAACTAATTGCGAAAATGTAGTGTTTTATGTTTTTGAAAGCAATGTCTAAAAAGAAAGACTCTGCTATTACTTATGAGTATGAGCTCTCTCTTTAAGTGAGCCTCCATCTGAGGCAGAGGGTGTGTGTGAGGGGCCGCTTCAGTCTCTGACACTGGTCATATCCCACCTGATCCAGAGCTCTGGGCTCCCTAGTAACCAACATGCAAGTGTGTGAAAAACCTCGTGTCCCTGAGGTGCTCCCAAGGGCTGTGATGTTAAGAAATGCAAGTTCTAATTCTCTTTCTTCCTCTTACCTGTTCTGTAATCACCAGTGAATTACCCTTCTAAGACTAAGTTCTCTCACCAATAAAATGGGGAAAATAATAGCATTTAGCTTACAGACTATGGTGAGGAAGATAAATGATAGAGCATGTAAATATTTAGAATGCCCCTGATATATAATAAGTGCTCAGTAAATATCGATATTATTAATATTATTCTGTACATTAAGCATTCATAAATGTCAGAAATATCAAATGTAGAAGAGAAGTCAAAGTCACTGGTAAAGTATGTGAGCTAACACTTCAGAATGCTCTGCTCTGTCCTTTGAGAATGAGCAGCCCATGGTTAATTTGGAAGAACCACTGAGAGTTGGTTGAATTGTAAATGTTAGTCAGAGGGATGTGGGAATAACTGACAGTAAAAACAGATACTTCACAGGAAGGGAGCACTGACTGGGAACCATTATACAGGGACAGAGAAGGGCAGGTAATTCCAGCATCTCTATCCAGACCATAGTAGGGCCATGGGACCACAGTAGACCTCTGACTTGCCTCCTGCAAAATCGATTCCTGTTCACTCAGCGTTCTGATCAGTTCTGTTTAGTTGTCGTGTTACCATAAAAGAGAAGTTCTCTAAGCCAAGGGCCCTTCGTTAAATCATGTAATTAAAACTAGAGATGGGTGGGAGACCAAACTCCATTGATTAAATACACATTGCATCTAAAAAATGGCAAGCGCCCAGAATGTTTAATAAATAATTTCTAAATGAGTAAAAGACAATTCCTGTTTGAGTATGGCAATAAACCCAGCCATAGTAGCATGATGGTTTCTGTGTAAACTGGATTTTTAGTAGGACCCAGAGAACAGGAAGAGCCCAGTGATGCGGGCCCTAAATTGTCCCTCCTTGAAATAAATATTGAATCCTAGCTGAAAACCAAGTTAGCTCAAAGATATAGGGAGACATCCATGAAAATACAAAAAAGGTGGACTTCAGAGGAATGGCTCGCACAAAACGTTCATTTGAATCCATGGAAAGAAATTGCATTATTTGTTTCAAAGCAACCAACAGTTTTCTGAAACAAACATACAAACAAACAAACAAACAAATAAAACTGTATCACAGCTCTTTCATATCTCTTCTGACCAAATGAACTGAGCATTCAAGAGTTAAATTCTCTTCTGTGGCTTTTGCAATCCCCCTAGAATAGAGCTCTAAAAGGAGACAGGCAGCTGTTTCAGAAAAGCATGAGGCAATAATCAGCCAACATTGCTTACCAAAGCACAAAGCTCTTGGGAACACAGGCCGTTATTCAAATCAGCCCCAAACTCTCTCTCTCTCTCTTTTAAATCAAACTGAAAAAGTAGGCTGGAACCCTTCAAAATCTCTCTGTAATTAATCTCCAAAATAAATAAGTGGTCACACATCTTTTTCTCTTCAGTGCTACAGAAATGTCAAGGCAGACACACAGAATTTCAGAATCAGGGTTGAAGAGCTTCAGAAAGCTGCAGATTCATTATTTCTAAAGACTCTGGTTCAGCTGTGATTTCCATGGCCCATCTCTCCTAAAACTCTCAAAGAGACAGGGGCCTCATGTGAAGTGCAAAAGCTTCGTCAAACACTGGCAAACATTAGATGTTACTAAAGTGGACCTTATTTGGACACTGCTGCTTAAAAGCTGTCACTGGGACAAAACTGCCTACCTGCAGGTTAACAGGTGCGAACTCTTTCCCAAAGACCCTTCTCAATAGGATTGGAAAACTTACCTTTTCAAACTTGACTCACTCTCTCCTGTGCACTGTTTCTCCTTCTCATTCACTAGCTACTTCATGCTTTCTCCTGAGCTTTTATCCTTACACATGTTCTTCCCTGTCCCAAGTGCCCTTCCTAGTCTTCACTCAGCAAATTCCCATTGGTCCTCCAAGACCTAGTTTAAAGTCAATTCCTCTGTGAAGCCTTCCCTGGTTGTCTCAGGAAGAGATAGCTGCTCCCTTCACTGCCCCCACTACACTGTCCATCCTTTCGTGTCCATGAGAGCTCTTGTAATACACCTGTTTGAGGGTGTGTCTCTGCATTCAACTCCTCCAAGCAATGACTGCAGCTTATGCCCACCACAGGACCGAACACTAGCAGGCCTGAAGAAATATTTGCTAAATGAGTATTAAATAAAATATAGAGTGAATTTGGAAGCTGTGAAGTCTGGTATTTTCGACTCTGTGTGTGTGTGTGTGTGTGTGCAAAGACTGGGAAGGAAGGGACATGCAATTTAATCATATTCCAGATTTTTTTCTTGGAAAAATAATACCAAGTTTTTCTGGTAAGTGGTTCTTTTTCTGAAAGGTTCCATTTCTCATGGACAATAGAAAAATGTGTGAAAATTTAACAAAATAATTTAAAGATTTTTATATATAAAGAGAATTTCTATTTTTTTAAACATATAAGCAGACTCTAATAAAATAATACAGAAAAATATTTCTTCCACAGGGTTAATGATCAGAGATTTGTGCATTCTATTACTTGGTAATTTCTATGTAGGTTTGCACCACAGGACTGAAAGTTTTATCATGGTGATTATTTTCAGACCATATTGTTGGAGGGCATCAAGAGGACGTGACTGCTGGTTGACCCTTGAGCTGGACCGGAGCAATTGGAAGCTTCCTACCTGCTCCCCTGTCTTTGGAAGGTATGTAAATTCCACCCACCATTCCCATAGCCAGCCCTGTTTCAAGCCTTGATAGAGTTAGGTGTTACTGAGACCATGTGGACCTACCGAGGCTAAGGCCACTGTATAAACTTTTATGATTCTGGTGGATGGGTGCAGAGATCTACTCATCTTTCAGTGCTCAGAACAAGCCTCGTAAGTAAGTTCTCTTGCTTCTTAAATCTGCCACCTGTCAATCTGGCTCTTTCTTTGCTTTCTCCTTGCCCTCCATGTTTGGGGGCCAGTTCGTGAACAAACACACAGCAAAGGGATCCTTCCATTAAATTGTACGGAGGAATCTCCCCTAAAGGGAGTTTTGCATGAAGGTGGTCTCAGAGCATGGCGCCTCGGGTGGCATTATAGGGCATTGTTGAGAGCCTTGGGGAAAGTTATTCTGTGTGGCTTGGGGAAAGTTATTCTGTGTGGCTTGGGGAAAGTTATTCTGTGTGGCAGAGATCATATTGGTGAGGGTGGGGTAGAGAGTGGGGTGGGTAAGGGCTGGGTGGGGGAACGGAGAGTGGCATAGCAGGAGCCTAATCCCAAGTATGTTGCTCCCATGGGTGTGGAACTTTGGATAAGGCAATTCCTGTCTGTGTTTTGGTTTCTAAATTTGTTGAACCAGATTTCTAAAGCAAATTCTCAGAACTATTTTTTCCTCTAAGAGTAGGTGACTTTAGGAGTAGGTAAGTCCTTTTCTTAATTTTCAGCTACAGTATTATTTGCCTTATTTTCTAGACTGATTAAACATTCATGTGGGTCAGCTTTATAGAGTTGGTTTGGTATTGTAATTAACAGTGGTTTTACTTCAGAAATTTGCCATGACTGAAATGCAGTTTCTGAGTATTTGCATATCCAATGTGAAAGAATAAAAATGTAAATCTATAACTATAAGATATAGGGGCTCTAACATTTAGAGAGTAATCATTTCATGCCAATCACTATATATCCTTTATCTTAAATTGGTCCTTACAGTAAGCATCTCAATGCTACAATTTTGTCCTGATTTTACAATGAAGAAACTGAGCATTACTTCAGATCATTCAGCTCGGTTCATGTTTGAACAACCTTTCCCCACTTTCGTCAACAGAATATGTATGTATAAATAGTAAAAAGAAATACTAAAGACAGAAAGTATAAAAAATATCAGCTCTTGTGCCTACTTCTTACCAGCCTATTGCTTTTTTACCTTTCTCTTTGGTTTCTGTTTCAAAAATGGTGATTTTTACCACTTGCTATATTCAATTCGTAGATGTATTATGAGACTTGCTGATTAAAATATAAAATCTCTTTGAATAATATAAAATACCACTTAAAACTTCAGATTATAAAAAGGCAGTTTGCACAGTGGTCGATGCAGAAATCTCTGGAGTACATCTGAATCCCGGATCTGATCTTTATCATGTGCGTGACTTCGGGCAAGTTACTTAACCTCTTGGTGTTTTAGATTCCCCATCTGTAAAATGGAGACTGTAAAAGCAGCTAATGTTTATGAGATCCTTAAGAAAATAACATGCATGTAAAAGCAATATTGCAGTGCCTCACCCATAGGATGCGGGTAATAAACGTCAGCTATCATTAGTAGTATTTTCTCACTAGGTTAAAGTGCTGTGAGAGCGAAGTCTGTCTTGTTCAACATGGTGTCTTCAGCACCTGGAACAGTGGCTGGCTTTGGGAAACATTTAATAAATATTTGTTGAGTCTATATAACATACACACACACACACACACATTTGTATCACTGTTGCCTCCTCCTACTAGACTGCATACAATATTAATAGAGCAATATTAAGAGAGTCTCTTGGGATAAGTTTCCAAAATGACAGTTGAATTTTTAATCAGTCCCAAGATTCATCCATTATACACAATATCTACAGATTACAGCATCTAGATGATTAGGCCCCTAATAAAAATGTTAATCTCATTATTTTCTGTTGGGAAAAAAATGACAGATATTAATCTCCTGTTTTCGATAAGGATGCTAGGTAGGGACATTCTAAATTTAGGTGGCACAATACAGGAATCACATGCACAATATCAAGGTAAAATACACAGTCTATTTGAATACTTCCTAGTCACAGTGACACCAGCAAGCATCTTGCCTGACAGGGAGAGAGTGGAACCGAGGGAACCAACCTTTGTTATATGTGCCACAGACCAGATCATTGATCTTAGTTAATTCCCATAACAACGCTGCATTCTACACTTCCCACTTTACAGATGTGGAATCAGGTTCTGAGGGATTAAATAATTTTCCCAAAGGAAAAAAATCATGATTTTAAAAGAGGTCTCCAGTAAACCAAGCCTGACACAGAAAATTCTAAGTAATTGGCGAGTATTAAAGACTGGCTAGAAATGCTAATGGGAGTGATGCTTGGCCCACTCTTAATTATAGGTGGACTTTCAGTTTTTTCTGAGGACTGAGTCTCCCCTGGCTCTGTGGGGTGGGGCTGGGGGCTTTCTGGAGGAAGGGGCTTTACTGGCTGAGAGATTCCTTATGGTTCCAAGTAAAGCTAATCTTGAAGCTGGTTCTTATTCTGTGATCTTCCAACCATTTTCAACACAAGCCCAAGGAATACCTGATGAAAAGCTTACATCCCGCTGCCCAACCCCATCCCAGCTTACCAAAATAGAATTTTTATGAGTTAGGCCTGGAGGTCTGCATTTAAAATCCTTCAGGGGATTCTGATGCACATTAAAATTTTGTGAATAAATGTTAAGACTTAGGGGAAAACTGTCCCTAGGGGATCACAGAGATAGGCTTTGCACACTCTCAACTTGGAGAGGATGCTGCCTCTTCTGAGAGTCTCTGACCTGGGACAAAGTCTTTTGGGGAACATGCACTAGGCTTCCTTGTCAATGAGGAATGACAGAGTCTGGCCTCCGGCTCCTTAGAGGACAATTGGGAATCTGTTTTGAAGCGAGCGGCGGGGCTAGGCCAAGAGGGAGACTCGGCTATGATAGAAGTTAGAAGCTCAAGATTAACTAGGTTCTCTCTGTGAAGGATGAGAGAAAAAAAAAATGCTGCAGACTAAATAAATGCCAGGCCATGATGTTAAGAATTTTACTTGCATTATGGCATTTAATCTTCAAAATTAAGATATATGCAAATATACACAATTAAAATAGAGTCAACATGGCATGGTGGTAAAATGTGCTCTGGAAGACTTGGGTTTGAATTTTGACTTGCTATTGGCAAATGCCATTTCCTTACTTCTCAGTTTTCTATAAGAAGAGATTAATCATAATATCTACTTCACGTGGTTGTTGTAAAGATTGAGTGTAATGAAAATTAAATAAACTAATGTAAAAAATTAGCATAGGTCTCTGAATATAGTAAGTGCTCAATTAGTGCCTCCTTGACAGCAATCTTTGTGAGGGCAGGGCCTATGTACGTTTAGTTCATTACTATGTCTCCAGCTTCTTGAGCATAGTAGGCACTCAAAAAATATCAAATATGTGTTGAATAAATGAATGAGTGCATAAAGGTTGTAACAGAGGAAACATTTGAAAATCAGGACCTCATGAGAGATATAGGAGGCTGAATTATAATATTGATGCTATGAGATCTAATATTAAAATTAAATCAATAAGATCCTTATGGAAGAATGAAAACTTTCAAACTTTTCTCCCTACCCCACTTAGTACCAGGAAGACTTTCGATATTTTAAATGGCTTTCATGTGCCAAAATGGCTTTGCTTTTTTGGCTCGTCAGTGTGTGCATGTGCACACGTGTGGTACCCACACACACACCTCGCCAAAGATATACACACCCAGATGCCCCTAACTGAATTAGGAACCCTCTGAAAACAACTTTTCCCCGGCCTTAGGCCCAGTTATAGCACTCTCTAAGCTAGAACGAAACATAGTTGGCTTTCCTCTAGCTGACCTTCAAATCTAGAATTTTTGAAGTTTGGAACGAGGCACCTGAGACCTGGGTCCTCCTGATAAGGTTTGCTCCCAAATCTGCAACTGTACGACATTCTCCTTTAATGGTTAACACATTGTGATGGGGAAGGAAGAAGTGAGACACTCAGAAGTGTTTGTAATTTGTAATTCAGGGCTTTGTGAGATCCTTGCTCTGTGCATGAGAGTTGGGGCCCTGCTTGACTCCTCTGTCTCGCAAGTGCCATTTAGTTTGTACAATACATGCCAGTGGTATTTTCAGTTTAACTATATTTCTTTAGATTCCTGGGGGCTTCCTACTAGAGCTGGGGATCTAAACAGAAATGCATAGACAGTGTCCTGGGTGTCTGGTTCGGGCAGCGTGGCCCAGGCAGGCTTCCAAAAAAGATAAGTATGCATTTTCAGGGCATAGGCCGGGATTTAAACACACATAGAAATTACTTTTTTATCCTGGTTCCTCTGAAAGTCTTTGGAGTCTAATTATGAATTCCAGACAGGGGTCTTATCCACATAATCTCAGTTACTTTATCTCTAAAAATGATGGAAATATTTTTCTCCCAGAATTGTAATGGCGATAAAACAAGATCTATATGGAATTGCTTTAATGAACAGGACAAATGAAATCCTGGGGAGAATGGTAAATAAGTACTAAGGTTCCTTAAACTGGTACGTTAATGTGTTAATTAAAAAAACCCTCAACTTCCACTAAAATAGAATTTATGCTTGACAACTCTGTTAGTTCATTTGAAGTTATTGAGTTTAACTGAATGAACAAAATTCTGTTCTTTAAAATACTCTATAATTTATAATTTTTTCTACTTCAGAAATGCCCTTTCTGCTGTTTAATTGAGTCAGGGTGTCTTAGTGTATAAAAAACTGAGTTTCTAAGAAAACCATATTGTGTTAACCTTTCTCTTGCTATTGATTCAGAACTGACAGTGATAGCAGCTACCGACAAGTCTCAGAAAACCTGTATAAAATCAAATGCCCTCTTCGGTGGTTCTCTTTCAACCCTTTATGTGTCGCAGACTATGGCTGGAAGTTTAATTCAAGACTTCCTCAGAGTTGAAGCCCTGGTAACTTAGCTGAGGTGCCTGGAAAGCAGGAAGTGTATTGCCTAGCAACCAGAAACATGTGAAAATACTCAGTACATCTTCTGTTTAGTGTTTGCAGTTCTCCTGATTTTCTAATACACATAGCAGATGTTAAGCCTCCTGTTTGAATTTTATAAGCATGAAACAGTAGTGAAAAGCAGAGACAGTGCTTTCATTTGCAAACTAACAAATTGGCTTCAGCCCCAAATCTTTGGGAATTTGCAGAGACTCATTTCCTTCATGTTGATTTCCCCTTCTTCCTCCCCTGAATAGAACTAGTACAGAGTTATTTTTTCCTTCTTTAACTTGTAAGAGGAGTTAAGCTTCTTATATGGCAAGGATGTGTGCTGAGAATATTGATACAGAAGGCAAGGATAGAAAAAGACTTGAGAAGATCATTCGTTGACTCATATACTTGTTCATTTGTTCTTTCATTCATCTACTGGTAACTTAACACATAAATATAGTATTGTTTAATAATTAAAAGCCAGAAATCAGATACACTTGAGTTCAAATCCCTATCTCGCTCTGAATGACCTTATTTAACCTCTTATTAAGCTTCAATTTCCTCTTTGTAAAAAGAAATAATAATAAGACTTGCCTTGTAGGGTTTTTTTTGTTTGTTTGTTTGTTTGAGGGGGTGCTGTGAGAATGAAACTAAGTAGGTAAAGCGATCAATATAATTAGTGGTACAGAGGGAGTGCTCGATAAATTATTGGTGAGACTATTGCTACTGTTATTTTTGTTGCGAAACACCTACTCTAAGTCCATACTGTGATGCAGAAATTTCATAACTTAATGACAAAGAATATAGGTTCTGGAGTCAGAAATACCTGTTCCAATAAAGTTTCTTGACCTGGCAATGCCTCAATTTTCTCAGGTGTAAAATGAGGCTAACAATAGCATTTTACCATATAGGTTGCTCTGAAAATTAAACGAGAGAGTATCGTAAAGAGTTTAACCCAATGCCAGACATGTAGAGGTTGTGATCCATGGAAGTTTGGTACCATGACAATTATTATCATCTTACATCATTGCCACTGGATTACAAAGATAAATCATAGTCCCTTGTCTTGAGTAATCTCGTGAGGGCACAGGCATTTGCTGGAACACGCTGAAGAGTAATTAGCTAGAAGGGGACAAGTACAATAATAGAGATACAAACAGAGGCTGTAGAAGCCACAATAAGGGTGTTACTCTCCTCAGGCATCTATTGGAACTATGGTTGTCACACTTGACTACATATCGGAATAACCTTTAAAAATGACTAATGTCTGGATTTCTCTGCTAGAAATTTTGAAAATTGGTATGGGACATATAACTTGGGTATAAGGATTTTTAAATCTCTTGGATGATTTTAATGTGAAGCCAAGTGTTGATACTGATTATATTTACTGCAAAATTGGCACAAGTAGCTGAGAGGAGCCATGAGGTTTTTATCCTGGTTATCTCTACTCTACCATGAACATTTCAGAGTAGCAACTGCAATAGTAGCAATACTTTCGATTTTCTAGATGGTAACTAGCAGTAATATTAATACTGGCAGTAACTGAGACCGTGTTCTTGGAATTTACCACGTGCCAGGCCCTATGACAGGTGCTTCTAATTTATCATCTCATTTAATCAGCCCTAACAATCCTAAAAGTTAGCTACTTTTATCTTCTTTGCACAGATGAGAAAACTGATGGTAACAAAATTTAACTGTTTTTCTCAGAGTTTCACAGTTAGTAAGTGGCAGATGCCTCTGCTCCTCTTAACTCAGCTATAATTTACCACCTCATACTAGAGACCTGAAACGGAACCTGGAGATCAGCATCAGTTGCCACTCACATTCTCTCCCAGGGCTTTCTCCTTATACCTTATCTCCTTTGCAAATAGAAAAAGACCAGATGTGCTGGCTCTGTGGTACTCCAGTGGCTGTGCTTTGTATTGATGTACTAAATGAGTCAAGCTAACTGCGAGGCTTCTTTGGTGGAGATGAGCCCAGAGTCTGGGTTTTGGGATGTGGGAAGAGTAAATTAGTCATTAGAGGTGGGTAGGGTCTGTGGCTACAGAGAGATGTGTTTTTGTTCATCAAAGGAAGTAGTTTGGGTCTGGCATAGGACCACAAGCCAGAAAAAACCCCAACACAACTTCTCCCTTTCTTGAAGTTCCTGAGGGTGCATGGTGGAAAGCTGTGAGGTTAGAAAGACAAGAGAGAGCAGACCAGTCCTTGTGTCTGGTCGAATTTCATCTGTGCCCATTTGGAAAGAGTGTCAACTTTCTAAATGCAGTTGTTTCTGTGTACTCAAAAGGTCAGGTTGTTGAAGGTTGCTCATGTCGCCTTACCATGCAAACGGCGAATAACCACAAAAGGAAATAGCTGTTGTTTGGAGAGGTCCTACTCTGTACGAGGCACTTTGAATACGTTATCTCATTTAACTATGAAAAAAATCCTATGAGCTTAGAATTATCATGACCTTGATAAAAGCATCAAGTTGCCAATGCTGTATTTTGCAAAAGATCAAGCAGCTAATGATTTGAGAACTAGTCGAATGCTTCCTGCCTATGGCTTCTGCTGACACCAAAGGCAGGGAGGCGGTCATAAAATATAGGGGTTAACTGGTATGTGTCTTGGAGTAAATGTTCATGTTCAACGACTGATTGTGAGATCTGACAGGCCAAAATTTCTCCCTCTTCTGGAACACTTAAAGGAGACTCCTGGGGTGTGATGTGAGGGTGGTGGAAGCAGGGGCTTGGTAGAACTAAGGCCAAAGTATGTCTTCCATGTTTGTACTTCTCTCCCTCTGCTTTTGTGTCTATTTTTCTATCTAACTCTTTTTGGAAGAAGGGGTTGGAGTTCTAGTCCTCTTAAAGTTGATTCTAGGGTACTTGGCATTCTATTTCCCGGAGGAGATGGCTTTGACTCTGATTTTGGTATTTCCTTTCGATTATAATTATTTCAGATATACTAAATCTAAATAACAGTTCAAAAAGTATGGGAACTAATAATAATAATTAAAAGTTTTGTTAGCAAAAAAAATAAAAATAAAAATATTATGACACCTGTAAAAAGCACTCTTCTAAATCTCCCCAAATATAAATATCATAACCCTTTTGCGGGAGGGGGGGGTTGTATGTGGACTTCTGTATCTGAAACTCATTTTCAAACCTTCTTTCTTGTATAATTAAATTCTAATTTGAACACTTGTAAAATCTTTAATTTACGAAAATAAAATACTCTCATTTATATCACGTGAAAGTAGACAGTGAAGTAGCTGTCCACAACTCACAGTAGTGATTCAGGTTTATATCACGTGAAAGTAGACAGCGAAGTAGCTATCCACAACTCACAGTAGTGATTCAGGTTCTTGGTTAGGCAAGTCTCAGCCCATAGGATGGCTTGGGAGACAAGTCAGGACTGATTACTGACAAGTCTCTACCAATGGCTGGATAATATCTCCTAGCCCCAAGTAGCTGCTGCATAGTGACAACATAGTTGTTACAGCCCTGTGACTCAGAAGTCATCACGTAGAAATGTGTCTAAGAACCACACTTGTAGGGATACTTCTGTGGGGGAGGGCCAGGGACTCAGGGTAGATCTCTGCTCAAGAGGTTGGTGAAGCCATCAGCAGAGCTATATAAGGACGCAGTCAGTGGACAGGTTCCCCAGATATGGCTAGATTAGGATACCAGCTTGAGGGATGGGTTTGGGAGCATGATGCTCTTCTGAGACCTGAGACCATGGACATATGGGACTTATGAGAAAGGCTTTGGAGAAGAGGTCAAGGAGAATTTGTGCTAACTTGTATTTAAGTTTGAAGATGAAGAAAGGGCAGTGGTGGCAGATATCCAAAGAGGTTAGAATAGAAATGGAAGAGGCTGGACACGTAAAAATTTCATTTTATGGAAGTCAGGAACTTATGGTGGTTGAAAAATAATGTGGCCATTCAAATGTACCATTTATTTCTAGCCTTAAATTAAAAAGCCTTGTTAACAGGCTAGGCCGTGGTACGATGCAAGAGAGGTAGACTTGAGTCTTGGTCCTCTCATTAATTGGTGTGATGACCTTGAGAAAGCCAGTTAACCTTTTGAGTTTCATATTCTTAAATTGTAGGAGATGAGGAAAAGTGATTGCTTTTTTGTTCTCCCATCTGACAAGGTATCGTTTAAAAAAGTTTTCACCTTTATAAAGGGAGGATATTTATTTAGAGCAGCACTGTCCAAGAGAATTTTTTGGCAATGATGGAAATATTCTAGCACCCTGCACTGACTGATGCAGTAGCCGCTAACCACATATACCTCAAATTGAGCACTTGCAATATGGCTAATGTGACTGGGCTACAGAATTTTAAATTTAATTAAATTTAATTAATTTAGCCTCATGTGGCTAATGACTATCATATTGGAAAGCTGTGGTCTAGACAGCTTTGAAACACTAAGTATGCTTCTCAGTTTGAAATGTGTGTAGGAGTAATGCACAAAATATTTTACAAGCATAAAACAGGGAAGACACTATCTCTTATTTCTCTCTCCCTGGGGACTGCCACCACTGTTTTGAACTATCAGAGAATGTTTGTTTGAGACTGTAATTTACACAGCAAATTAAACATAGGGCATGCATTTTTTACCTTGATACTTGACACTTAATTGTTTCCCATGGAGGATGGAGATTTTAAATAAAACTAAACAGAAAAGCGTTTCATCAACTACTAAAGCTAAAGCTATATTTCCCAAATGCCAGCATTATAAACATCTTATAATAAATACTTAATATTAATTACAGATTAATTCCTTTTGAATTATTCATAATTTAGAAAGAGCTTGGGTCTACAGCCAGCAATGGTCCATATAGAAGAGTCAAAATATGCACTCATGTAAGCAAATATGTATTTACATGAACAAGGCCTATGGAGAATGTTTATAGTCATGTGACTCTCAAAGCTTTCATGACCCATTTATGCTATACGTATTTGCCCATAATTTGGCCCGATGTTAACTGAATATCATTAAAGAATAACAGTTTTTCCCCCATGATTAAAATTCTTATATTTATAAATTTTAACACAAATTATAAACTTGAATGGCTACTGTTTTTTTCTGAGCATCTGAGGAGGAGTGACTGGGGTCTCTGCATGACCACCTGAGTGAAATGACCAGCCAGAAGCCAAAGGAGCATAAATGGGGAACTAAATATCTCTCTGTTCTTTCTCTTTTATTTATTTTTCCCAGCTACTTCCTCTTTGTTTTCCTAAAAGCTTAGGGATTAGTGATATGGTGGAAAGCACATAGGCAAATCCCAACTCCAAAAATATTCCAGCACTATGGCCTTCTGCTCAACTCCTGTTTCCTTTTCTGCAAAATGAAAATACAAATATCTGGTAGAGATAAGAATATAAAGTATTCAGTTCCTAGCAAACAGGAGCCCCTTAATAAATGGTTATTAATATTATTGGTCAGGCTTCATTGTCATTCTCTTTTCTTTATTTTGTGATTCTCTTTCTCTTCTATTTTTTTTTTTATTTTTTCCTTCTTTCTTTTCTGTTAATTTTAATCAGCCTTTTCATATTCCTCTTGGCAGTCTTAAAACTTTAATGTGATAAAGCTATATGTATAATTAACTAACTAATCTTCACCACTTTCTTCTTCTTTGCCCCTTCTTCTTTAGTCTGTAAATACAGTCATCCCTACCAACTAGTCCTACCTATACCTATAAGTATACCTGCACCTGCATCTCTCCGTCTCTGTCTCTGTCTCTATCTCTACACATTATATATTTTTAAAAGATGATAAAGTTGAAAGAACTCACTAGGATAAAACCGTATAAGTAAGAATAAAGAAAAAAATAAAAAAATTGCTAAGCACTCAGTCTATATCAGGTGCCCGGATTAGATACTTTCAGTAAGGAAGAAATGTGTGATGTGTGCACTCTAACTCCATCAGCCCCCATGAACAGAGATTTGACAGCGATGGGCTCAGACTAGGTTCATGTCCCTTGAACATTTTTCAGCTCTCGTACTTATATAGAAATGAAAGCTTTTGAAATTAAAAAAAAAAAACAAAACTCATCAGACTAAATCTGTATTTGTTTTGGAAAAAATCCACCTAGAATTTAAGCAGCATTAATTAAGCGAGCTTAGATTGGCTGTCACAGTAAAATCCTATAGGGAAGGACCTTTGGCTCATAATGCAGCTCAGTGGGGCTCAGTTTCACACTCAACCAGGCAAACTCTACAGTTTTAAAACTCTATTTTGAGAGAATTTTAAAAACAAGTAAAATTTCTTGAGTTTTTCTCTCTCTCTCTTTCTTTCACTACTCATCAAGAGGATGTTGTAGTTAAGGATTACTTGGTAAAAGAAATGAGCTCTTGTTTCTGTATCTGGAGTACCATTAGCTGGAAATATCTTCTTAGATCTCTTCCTAAATCTGTCACATTATAGATGTAAGAATATTTAGGATTCTTATATTTTATAAAGAAATGGCCATGTGATAACACAGAGAAAATTTCTTCCCCTTTCTAGAAATATATATATATATATATACACACACACACACACATATATATGTGTATATACATATATATTTATATATATATATATATATATATAATTTTTTTTGAGAAAAGAAAGCATTACTTTGGAAGCAAAGTTAGATATGCTTAAATACTTTGAGAGCATGCACTAGCACTTTATGCCCTAAAAAGCCCTTTCAATGAATCTAAATTCCAGGAGTCAGGTGATTTAATTAACATCCGGGTTAAGGAATGATAAACTAGAGGAGAGCTTGTCCATACACTTTCCAAAATGTTTGTCAACTACTTAAAAGATTCAGGCATAAAATGGAATTAAAAACATTTGGTAAATATTTTTAGACAGTGAAATGGAATTATTTAGTTGATAAGAGGTAAGTACTGAACTGGATGTCAGAAAACCTGGTCTTTTCCAAACCAGTTTTGTATCCATAAATAGTCAATATAAACTCTCTGGGCTATAGTTTATTCCTTGTAAAATTAATGAATTATGTCTGCACAGAATTATTGTGAAAACTAAATAAGATTATGTACCTGAGATTATGCAATTATTGTGAAAACTAAATAAGATTATGCAAACTCAAAGGCTTTTAATAGACCTATAGATCTCTCGATCACTTTGATCACTCTTGGGGTATGTTTCAGAGGAGATTCCATAAAGTGTCCCAAATTTGGTTGGAACAGAAGACCTTTAAACTTCATTCCAACCATGAGGATCAAATCTTCCTGTGGATGAACTTAGTGCTTAGTGCTAAAGCTGAGTGCATTATTTTGTAAAGGGAAATCATATTTTATGATTGGTATGTTCTTAAGGACTTTACATAACACAAAATTTGAATAAGCTCAGGCTATTTTCCCAAATCGATAAATGTAAAGGAGAGTGCATTGTCAGAGCACAGTAATCTACAACCATTATGACAATTCCTCCCTCACTTTTTCGTCCTCCTCCTCCTCCCTTCTTTTCTTTTCCTTTTTCTCCTCTTTTCTCATTTTCTCTTTCCCTCCACCTCTCCTCCTTCTCCTCATTCAGGGATGCTTTGATAAATCTAGAGGCAAAATTATCTATTATTTATTAGAGTTTTCCCTACTAAATTGAAGCTCATTGTTTCTTGGCACTTGTTCAGCCTTCTTTAAAGTGTTTTAACATATGTAACCTTTCTTTTGAAGTTATTTGGGGTTTTATTTTTTTTTATACTAGCACCATGCTTTGATTAATCATTAGAAATTTTGTTATATTGTAGAAAAAAAAGCAGCATATAATCATAACAGTGAATGTTAAAAGAACAGCCAAATAGTCACCAGGATTATCTCCCAAAGTTTTGATGTATAAATCAATATGGTTCACATGATTCTGGCAAGGGGTATCAGTTACTATGCTGTTTGGTCATAGCATAATACAGTTTATATGATTCATTTGGCTTGCTAACTTTGAAATGGTGTAGTTCTAGATTTTTAAAAATACAGGTTGTTATATATAATTTTGTGTAACGTTGAAAGTAATTTTATCAATATTTTCTATATCACAGCATTTCAAATTTGCATAATATAAATGTGTACAGAATGTCAATCACACTGCCTTTTAAGTAATATGTGCTTACAGCTCTTACAATAGGGACTTTTCCTATTGTCTGCCAACAATTATTTATGGAAATCTAGGTTAGTTAAGTTCAATATTTTAAAAATGATAAGTGACACAGCCTATAAGAAAGCAGCAAATGAAAGCACTTGAAGTGATAGATATTTGCAACTTCTTTCAACAGAAGACTGATAGCTAAGCTGATATACATTGCGATTCATATTTCTTGATAGGCATATGATGTGAGTTTACCATACTGTCTTACTCTATTTCTCATAGTCAACAACTTTCTTTTGTCCTTTCATGACAAAAACTATGCAAATATAAATACAGAAATTTCCAAAGACATAAAATTTGAGCAAGAAAATTAGGCATTCTAAATTCCATCTTTAAGTAACCATTTTTCTTTTTGTTTTTGTTTTTTTGTTTTTGCTTCTTTTATTATCTCTGTAATTACAGATAGGAAAATACCATTAAGGACCTCTGAGATATGTACCCTTGAGATATAAACAGAACAAATTATGAATTTAAAAAAACATTGTTAGTGTTTAGCCTCAGCATTAGCACATTCATTTGTTTTTATGCTGCACAAGTTCTATTTTTATGTGTTCTTCCCACTATAAATTCATCATCTTTGTTTTTTTTCTTCATGAAAATAATAGTTATTTACTGTGTACTCACTTAATTTGAAGCCTGAGGTAAGATAGATCAATAAAACTATATGACAAATTTTATAATGTTGTCTGAAAAATATGATTATATACTTGAACTTTAAAAATTCAAGCTACAACTGCCATTGGCTTTATTTATTCTAAAGATGAAGTAGCAAAATTCATGTCATAAGACTAAACCTTAAATTATTGTCCTATAAAATGTCTTTTACCTTAGCACTGAGAATCTCATTAATTTCTTTATCATTACAACACTGCTAAGCTCTGAGAATTCTTACCTGAAATGTAAAAAGCAAAGGAGAGAGTTGTTGTAGACCACTTAATTCTTGATTCCCAATTTTTCTCACCCTAAGCCTAATCTCTTTCCTCCCCTCATATTTTATTAATAAGTTCTGGAATATTAATCCAACTTTAATTTACTGAGTTACCTTAGCAACAGTGGACCCGAAGTTCCCAGTAAGAAGATTTCAATTGTGTCAGGCAAAGATATTTTTTTCTTCCAATTCTATTCATCTGTAGTTTCACCTTTAGGAAGAAAGCCTATTTAAAAATAAGTAGTTTATAGAAATCTTCTGTATCCAAAGATTTCTGATTTTTTTCCTTTCTTTTTATTCACATCTTAAGGGCATTTTAGGCAAGACAAAAATAATTTAATGCAAGTACTGAAATTTTCAAAATGATGGTATTATCCTAATATTCTCTGTCAGTTGCTCAGGAACAAAATCAATAGTCATAACAATAAAAATTAAATAATCAAAATTGAGGCTCTGCATCAAACTTTATTTTACAAACCCTTTGTTACTTCTACAGTCATTGAAACTTCTCTGTCCTGTTCTAGTAGTTTTACTTACAGGATTGCTGGGCATTATTCTAATTCCCACAAACAGCAAGAGATGTCAGCATTCTCCTGGATATGTGCCTTGCCTTTCAGGTCATCTTTGCAAAAAAAGTCTTCCTTTAGTAATAACTGCTGGATTCCCATTGCACAGCCAGGTAGAAACTCCAGACTCACAAATACACTGAGGCTTATTACAAAAATATGATGAAAATCAATGAAGAAACTTTTGGAAGTGAACATTAATCTTCCTTTTATCAGGTCATGAACCAAAAAATCTGATCTGACTTGCTGAAATATCCATGTAGTTCAGTCACATGGAGATAACTCAAGAGTCAACCCTTTTTTAGTGGCACTCCTTTTATTTTGGAAAATGTCACAGATGCAGCCAAAGACATAGAGGTTTCCTTAGTTCCCATTTCCAAGAGCATCTTCTTGCAGATTCCTGGATGGAAATGTAGAGCTCTTCAGTGCTATCCTTAGTCATCTCCACTGGGCCACTTTGTCCTTGGATGCTATTTGTTTTTCTAAATCAAGCATGCTCAAAAGATATTCCCATCTGTCTAAATCTGTTCCCAGATTCCATACAAGAGGCACTTGAAAATTTGCTTCCGTGGTTAAAAAAGTAAATAAAAGCTGTCAGTACTTCTTGCCAGTAGAAATTCACAGTCCACAGTTGGTTGGGATATGATTTGTTCCTCTTTTAAATATAAGCCTTCCTGAGCTAAGCAGATATAGTATGTCTAGTTATCACTCTCATTCATTAGGAAGTCTCCTTGGTAACTAGCTTTTCCTCTTTGGTGATATGAGTTTGGGGAAAGTTTTTCAATTAAAGAGGAACAACCTAAAAGTTGTATACAATATACAGATATGGACCTAGGGACATATATATGAAAATGTATTACAAAAAAGTGACAGATTTCTATTAGCAAAAGTGTGGGGCATCAGGTCTTTTTCTCTCTAACATAGCAAAATGGTTGGGAATGGGTTATGGAAGAACACTAATTACAGTTATGGGTTTTTAAAATGATGTCTCTAAACAATAAGTCAATAATAATTTCACAAGAACGTGGGGTTGTGGTAGTGTTACCCACCGCGCGTCCCCTCTCCCCCACAGGGGGAGTTTCCTGTCCAATTAACCAAAATTTGCAACTTGGGTAGCACTTATCTTTAATTTAAAAGGGTACAGGATAATTTACTTAGAAAATATCGGATGGACTATTAAATGCTTACGTAAGTTTTCTTCTCCCAGTTTCTACCTACCATTGCTTATTTCTTCAGATTAAAACTGTTTAAAAGAGGTAGCATTTGGTACACTATGGGGACATTATTGATAAAATTCACAGTGAGGAGATAAAAATAGCCCAGGGTTGGAGTTAATAACTTCCTGACAAAAATCTTCCCACCCGCATGCCAATAGCCCTGAAGGCAATGTGATGATATTTTACAAAAACAAGTGACTAAAGTATTAAATATTAATTTCTCAATTTAAAAATGGAGCCAGTGTTGATGTGGCTGGCTTGTTTGGCAAGGATAAGCAATAGCTGCCTTGATCTTTGGCTGCCTTTCGATGATAATAACATTCACAGGCTAATATTGGAAATGCTAACCCTACGCCTCCCTGTCACAAGGCAATAGTTAGCCCATGGGGTCTGTGAAAGAGCCACTAAAAGAAACATTCTCAAGTGTGGATTTCTTGGGCTAAACTAGGGTATCATTATTGCTAATTGTGGCCTGTTCCATGAGCTTTTAAAATACTGACAACTACTGGTCCCTGCCCCACCCCCATTCCTTTCTATCAAGGTCAGTTAGTGGCAGAGCCTAGGCATAAAAGTAAATCCGGGCTTGCCTCACTTCTCAGCCCTTACTCCTCACCAAGTTCACTCTACTTTGTAATCAATAGATCTCTCTTGCCAATCTGTGACCTCATACCCAGGTAGAATTAGGCAGAGACAGCTTCCCTGGAGGAACTGTTGAGCGAGCAGTCAAGGTTCTGAAGGAGATGAATATGAGAATGAGGGAGAGCCTTCAGATGGGTGAAAGATCTATGCATTGGTTTGGGTAAGAAAAAGATAATGTGGCAGATGAGTGTTTTTGATATGTTTTTGATCAGCCAGGAAGTCAGGACTATTAGCTAGTTGAAGCAGTTGGTGGGTAAAGTTTAAACTGAGATTGAAGCCGCATTGTCCAATAGGATAAACACTAGTCATACAGGGCTATTGAGCCCTTGAAATGTGGCTAGTCTACATTGAGATGTGCTGTAAGTGTATAATACTTATACACCTGAATTTGAATACTTAGTGTAAAAATGAATGTATAATATTTTATTAATAATTTCTTTATGGTTGTATGTTAAAATGATAACATTTTAAATATATTAGGTTGAATAAAATAAATCATCAATATTAATCTCAGCTGTTTCTTTTTACTTTGCTTTATTAAGAAATTTAAAATTACATATATGGCTCATATTTGTGGCTTGTATTGTATTTCTATTGGACAGTGTTGGTCTACAGTTTGAACTTGAGGGGAATATTACTTAGGAGATGCTGAAGGAAAGATCTAAGTAGATAAGTGATGCAATGAAAATTTTACTTGAGGATTGTGTTCTTGTGGCTTTTGCAGCTGAGAAAAATTTGCAGGGCGAAGACACAGGTCCATTATCTTTCTTGATTCTTACAACAACCTTGGTGTGTATGTATTCTTTCTTGTTCACAGATGAGAATATTGAGGTTTAGGACTGCTAAGTAATTTCCTCAAATTACCCAACCTAGTCAGAGAAGACTGGGGATTTAAACTCAGATCTGCTCCATGTCCTTCCATTTGACCAGGAAAATGAAGAATTGTAAAAGCTGTTTGGGAGATGGGGAACACTTAGCAGACAGTGCAACAGAAAAATTATGAGGCTTTGAGAAAAGGCCAATGTAAAAGGTTAAGGAAAAAGAGATTTGAACAAACCTTAGAATCAAGAGCACTGAAGATACAGAGATGAGGTGAGATAAAGTTCCAAGTTCCAAGCTAGGGGTTATGCTTATTAAAAAGCATAACTCTTCAAAACTCATTCCATGATTGAATTCCAATAATGTACATTAATTAGGCTTCTATCGTATGCATAATGCCGGCAATAAGATGGGAGGCAAAACAAACCATAAAATGTAGTCTGTAGTCTCTTGTCTACTTGAGAAGGGAAGAAACTAAGCCTCTGAAACCATTGACTGGTAACAAAGCTTGGGATAATGAAAATGTTGGCACATGACTAGGAGTTAGGAGGTATAAGTTCTTTTTCACCCTAGATCTTTGACTAATTAGCAGTGTGACTTTGTATAAGTTACTTAACCCTACTAATGTTTAACTTTCTTATCTGTAAAGTTGACATAACATTATCCTTCCCATCTTACATGGCTGTTGTGAGGACCAAAATCCAAATGAGACAGTGTCTATGAATATGCCTTACGAACTGTTAAAGGGCTATATCTAATTTAAAATCCATTCATTGGCTGTTATTGGGTTAGACAGGTACAGGAACATTATTTCTTGGGGACCCCTGTTAAATCTATTGATATTGTCAGGCTTCTGATTCATTCTCAGTAGCACCTGAATGTGAATTCCATTGACCAAATTAGCTATTTTAAAAAGTAACATTTATTAAGTTCATATGACTATTATTTCTTATAGCAACTCTATAATGTTGGTATTGTTAGTCCCATTTTACTAATGAGAAAACCAAAGTGCTAAGATTCAGTAACTCTATTGGTAAGATTGAAAGGACAGCCTTACATCTATGCTCTCTCACGAGGTTCTGTGCCCTTGCCTCCAATACCCAGAGTCTGATACTGTGGATCCAGAGTAGGGCCCAGGTAGTTGTATATTTTTAAAAACTTCCTGGAGATTGCAATAGGTGTCTAGGCTCAGGAACCACTGTTCTAGTGAGCTCAGGAACATCTTTCATGACAGATGTTGTCTTGTGAGGCAGCTGATACCTCTGACTGTTACTTATGAGTACAAATAGGGAGCTTCTACTGATTGGTCCTGCAGGAACATACAGGTAGCCTAAAAATCTTTCACTGACAGCCCTTCAGACACTTCAGATGTTATTCAGGAGCATCTGTTGTAGGCCTACGAGATAGTTTATCCAAATCTTCAGACTCCAAGTCTGTTATTTCTTTCTTTCCTGGGACACTTTGCTGAGAGAATAGAGAGGCGAGATTTAGAGAACAAGTCACTGGCAAGGTAGTTAAAGAAAGAGTGAGCAAAATCGTGTGTGGTGTCCCTCCTGGATGCCTAGACTAGAAATGTATAAATGGCAACAAAGAATTCTGCTGGGAGATGTCACAGAAGAGACCTCAGGAGTTTCAAGAGACAAAGAAATTAGAAATTCTCAGTGTTAGATTGAGATTCTAATATTTCTTTTTTCAGTAAAATGTAATGTAGTTTAGTTGTGTTTCTATTTTCCTGACTTCTCAAGTCCCCAAATGATAACAAAACAAAACAAAACTCTTAAAAAGTAAAGAAGAAGAAGAAGGAAAAAAAAAAACCAAGTGAGTGACAGCCAGCCTCCAGACAGCCCAGCTAAGAAGCGTACAGGCTGTCAACACAGCTGGAGAACATGGGCAGTGCTGAAATAAGTGTGCTTCTAGTCAGACAGGCCTTAAAGAGACCTCAGGGGCCTCACTAGGCAGGTGCTGGAAGATTCAGATTAAAAGAAAAGGCACAGCCTTTCTGCCATCTCCAGCTCCCTTTAATCTTATCTCTCTCCTACAGGCTTTTTCTATACTTTATTGTAATTAGAGAAGATGTGCAGTCTCATTCTATAAGAGGTAGTAGGAGGCAGAAACAACTGGCTGCTAATTTGTGTGCGGGGTGGGGGAGGGGCTTCAGGACTCTTGGGGTTTCCTGCAGTATGAGACAGATCCTATCTGCCCTTCCCCCATCATGTGCCAAGGTCGCTCTATGCTCTCTTCCAATCGTTTGGGGGAACAGGCTTGAAATGTGTCTTTAGGTGACATTTCTAAGGACAGAGCATCTTGTGAATGGGGGCATTGTAAGCCACACTTCCTCAAATCCTTGTTGGAAAGAAATGAGGGAAATATATACCAAAATACACTGGTGGGTGCCCTGGAATGGTGAGGGCAAAGCCTGGGCTTTACTGATCTAGGGAGTTTTCAAGTCTTATGTTTCTGTAGATACTTGTCAGTCCCTTTGTTCTTATTTTTGATCTTTGTTTTAATTAACAATCACAGAAGTCAAAAGGGGCAGAGCAGGTGGGCATGAACTTGGGTATAATTTCCCTCTGTTCCCAGAAATCCTAAAGTATGCTTGTGCCCTCTCCTGCCAGTCCATGGACCTCCCTTGAACATTATCTTCACCACCAGCTCTTCTTCTGGTTTTAAATCAGCAAGCACTCAGTAAACCTTGTGTAGAATTATATTTCAATGTATCCACACACTCCAATAGACTGAAGGCTCAGAGAGGAAAACTTGTGCTTATGGAATAGCTACTGAAAATCATGCACTGTGCTAGAGCTTTAGTACTCATTTATTCATTCCATTGATATAAGTTGAGCCCCCACTTAAGAATATTTCATGTTAGTAATAAAAGTAGACATGCTAATTTAGCTTATGTCTTTTGGGGGAGCCAGTCAACAAATTAATAAGTTAACAAAACAATTACAACTTATCGTTAAGTGTTAAGGGTATAAAAAGGATGCTGTGGCAGAGAATAAAGGAACGATGTTTTTTAGAAAGGGGGTCAGGAAAGGTGAATAGTCTCATTTAAATTGAGCCCGGTAAGGTGATGAGAAAGTCACAATCATGTCAGAGACTGGGGGATGCCTGCCAGCAACAGCATGCTACAGGTCCCATGTTATTCCAGGATTTGTCCATCTCCTCTCTTCTACTCAAATAGAGAACAAAAAATATTTATCTTACTGTGCTCTCTCTTTCTGACACGGATAGTCACATGAATTCCCAATGGGGGGAAGTCTTCTGAGTTTTCATGTACTGGTGACTCTCTGAGTTGTGGGTACTGGAATATGTCAGAAATGAGGTGATCAGCCTACACAAAATGTTCCCTCAGGCAACCTCATTTTGATCATCTATTCCCACCAGGCCGTAAAGATAAACGAAATAAGTTCTGTTCTGATTTTCTTAAATAGTATTGCCAAATTTTCTTCCCTTCTCCCCGTTTCTATGCCCTTTTATTTAATTGCTATAAACCCTGTTTTTTTTTTTCTACATGGTATACAGACTACAGTCCAAGAGGAGGCTGGGAAATGGAGCACAGAATGGCTAGTCATAAGCCAAAACAGTGAGGCCAAGGGCAGGGGAGGAAAGAGTGGACTATGGTGCTTCGTCTCCACCAACACAGAGGGCGGCCCATGAAGAAAGAAGGCCAAGTCGTGACCTGCCTTCCTGTAGGTCCAGGCTTTCTGTGTGGGCCCCTTCCCATGCCTTTTTGTCTCCTTCCTGCCCATTATCCTCATTCCTCTGATTTCTTCTCTTGTTCAAAGTCTAAAATTGTCTGTCGTCTAGATAGGTTTCTTATGACTTCGGTATTTTTCACAGGAAAAGTGATATTATTTATAAAATTACAAATAAATGGAGGGTGGAGAGAAATCCCTGCTCCAAGAAGCCCTCTGTGAATTTACGTCGGCGTGGGAGTTTGATTTTCCACTCCCAGAGTTCTGGCAACTGTTTTTATTTAATTTGGTTTTACTTAGATTAATGGGAGCAAAGGTTATGTCACAAGGAAATAACTAGGCTAAAGAAGCTTTCCCTTCTCTGACTGATTGAGTCATTCTCTGTTGGCTGTGGCGACAGGGGCGGACAGGGGCATTTGGTTCTGGGCTCTGACTGCTGCCTGAGGCTATGGCCCACGGGAGGCCCTTCACCTTCTCTGAATCCCCTTTTCCCCTTCTGACTTGGGGGAGGGGGTCCTCCCACACTCTTGGGAGGATTCAGTGAGGTAATGCAGCTGAGAGTGTTTTGTAACCTGTAAAATACTAAACAAACGAGAGGTATTATCTTTCCTTGGCATGGAAAGGTCAGGAATATGTGAGTGTCAGGCAAAATATAAGAAAATTGCTGAGTATAAGCATATTGACTCTGACCTAAAATCTGTGTGTCAGGCCTTAGGGACTGCCTTAAGGACATTTGCTGTGAGAGGTTGCTTTATTCCCAAGTGGGTTATGTTACCCCCAGGGGAGTTATGTTCCACCTTTTCATGGGTTATTGTTACCTAGCTGCTAATGAAAAATTTGGAGCTTAGAGTGGGATATTTGATGAGATCTGAGAAGGCTGAGAAGTCTCTTCAGGAGGAGGGAGGTGGTAGAATCAAACCCAACATGCCAGGACTCCCTTTTTGCAGAGGAAATAAAGTGAGCTTGGAGAGAATGGTGGAAGCTGGAGGAGAAAAATAGATGATGAGGAGGAAGTAGAAAGAAAATTTAGATATTAGGGAGAACTGAGAACAATCAAGGAGGCATTCCCAGTCTGCACTATCCCTCTCTGTGTGTCTGTGTTTCCATGTGTCTGTGGGTCTGCCCACCTCTCTGTATGCCGAAAATTGGACTGCAGCCCTAAGCCTGGTATAAAGCTCTCATCATTTGTGCCCACCAAGCTAGTCTTGTCACTTACCACCAAGTATGTCCAGGCTCTGGGGCTGGACTTGTGCTCTGGGTGGCCTCCAGTTCCTTACTGGCGCCGAGCCCTGATGAGATGCCAGTCTGCTTAACCTAACCTGCCTCCTCCCAAGGCTTAAGTGCTTTCTCTAAACCGATGCGATAGCCTAGTATCAGAGCACTGGCATGGGGTCAAAGAGACTTGAATTTGAATACCAACCCCATCTCATACTAACTAGGTGATTTTAGGCAGCTGATTAATCTTTCTGAGCCTTGTCTCTAGAATGAGGATAATATGTAAGCATTATGGGCATTCATGAGTTAATTTATGTAAAGTACCTAATAGACCTGACACATAATATGTGGTTAATAAATGGTTGATATTATGATTATTACACATGGAGAGGCTCCTGGGAACCACCATGACCTGCTTGACAGGAGGCCACAGACTCCGGATCCGAAAACTTAGATACCAGTCCTTGTTTTTTAATGGTTTTGTGCACTCTCGAATTTATACTCTGGCCTCTAGTAGTCATGGTATACCTAAAACTGAGTCTGTTCTCTTGCACTCAGAAGGGGTCTAGACCAGAGCAAATAGTTCCACTTTTAGATATGCTTTTCCAAGAAACTATGTGAACACAGATCAAAGATTCCCTCTATTTATCAAACACTTTTTTTTTTTAAATACCTGAGGAAAAAGAGCTCAGATGCTAACGTGCAGTCTTTACTTATCCACACTTGCCCTTGCTCAGGTTTTGTCCTGAGTCTACCCCGAGCAGGTGTGTCAGAAGTTCTGACATCCACAGAAATCAACCCCTGTGGGAAACTGGCAGTTTATCCTTCTCAACCTAACTTCACCTGGTCTCTTTGGAGTGTCCTCTGAAATGTGGTAGCTAGTCCCCTAGCTTGATTTCACTCAGAGGAATAAACTCCATTATTTTAAACCTCATCAGGTTCTAGAAGTCTTGGCTGATGTTTATTCAGTAATTTGAATACACCGAGCTTTTCACCAACATTTATTAAGAGGCTCATTAGGCTTTTAAATACTAATAGCTTTTGTAACAAGGCATGCTGATGAGTGAATTAAAAATGAATCAAAATCATACTTAAAATTATATTAACCTTCATTCATCGTTTAACAAATATTTGCTGAATACCAACCATGTTCCAGACCCATGGTGCTGAGGACTCAAAACAATACAAATCTCTGCCCTTGTGGAGCTTCTCTTCTATTGTAGCAAGTAGCAAAGACAATACATAAATTATGTATTATATTGGAAGATAATAGGTGTGCTAGGGAAACATTAGGTAAGAAAGGAGGATAGGAAGTGCAGGAGTTGCAGTTATAATTATAGAGGTCAGAGAAAGTCTCGCTGAGAAAGTGAGAGTGAGCCACATGGAATTCTGGGAGAAGGGAATTCTAGGCGAGGAGAGCAGCAAGTGAAAAGGCAACCCGCCCCCGCTCCCCTTCCCATCCTTTAGATTGACCAGAAAACTGTGCTGTGGATCATCAATTTCACCTTCTGTCTATATTCTGTATTTTCTCTCTAAGCTCAGAGCTTGCGGCTTTCAGACACCGGGGGCTGAGATAATGAGTCTAGACTGCTCATTTTCTCTGCCTAGCAGATGGGAGCACCTGTCATGTGTGGGCAGATCTCCTCTCTAGAGGCTGGGCAGTGGTGGTGTATTCAGACCCTCTTTCTCATTCTAAATGCCACAAGGTTGCACAATTAAGGGAGAGCCAAAACATCTTATGTCAACCCTCAAAGCAACTTAAGAGTGCCTTTTCTTGTATTCTAGGTTGGAATTTTAGTAGAAATTTTAGGTTGTATTTTAGGTTGGAATTTTAGTAGAAATACTCTGAATTTTAGTAGAAATACCCTGAATTGGATACTTTAATCACAAGGAAATTTTTTTCAAAGTTTTTTTAGAAGTTTTGGGGAAACAATATGAGCATTTTGACTCTCTTTAGATTTCTACAGGTTCAAACAAACCTCAAATACTTTATTTCCTTGTAGACTGTGTGTGTGTGCGTGTGTGTGTGTGCATGTGCGTGTGTGTGCGCGCGTGCATGTGCACATGTGTGTTGAGGGGTTGGTGATTTTAGGACTCAATTGTTTTAGTAGTCTGCCATGATGAAGTAACCGCTTGAGCTAAAGCCGACCCATGGAGTCAATTGTTTTAATGCAGGCATCAGATTGAATCTGAAACTGTTTTCTTTTCCAGAGGCGATTCCATTGTCTTTGGTCATTTGCTCTCCTAAACTCATGTCTCTGAAAGGAGGAAACAATCTCCTTTGTGTATATCCTTAGAGCACGCTAAGTAGAAAAATCATCTGAAGAGTGAATCGGAAGACTTAGATTTTAGCCACAGAGCCGTTACCAACGAGTGGGTAACCTCGGTCAAATCTTGTCACCCTCCCAAGCCTCAGCTACCTACTTAGAGGAATTCGCAAATGAGTTGCTTTACAGTGGAAGCAAAATGACTGAGTGATTAAAACTTTTGGCTAGGAGTTAGATGACCTGATTCAGATCTTGGATTCAAACTTAAGAACTACATGACTTTGGTCCTCAATCTTATCACCTATGAAATGGGGATAATAATTTTACCTGTACCTGGTCTGTAAGGAGTGAGGTCTGCTGTTGTGCAGGCCTCACATGAGTTAAACAATGAGTCATAATCTTTAGATAGGTTTATTCAGCTAATTTTAAATCCATCTAACATCAATATAATAAAGACCTTAGAACATTGGCATGTAGCATTGAAATGTTGGTTGTTGTTATTATTCTTTCTTTAAGGAGTCTTCCAGTTTAAATTTTTTTGTTTATTTTATTTAATATCCCTTACTTCCTTAATCCTACTCCCTTCTAGAAGTTCTTTGATTGTCATGACTGGCATTGATATTTCTAGTGCGTAGAGCACAGGGATGCTGCTAGATGTCCCATAATACACAAGACGACCCTTTTCCCCATCAACAAAGAAGTGCCTTGCCCTTGAGGATTGCTATGGGGTAGGAGAGGTGAGCTTAAAGGCTGCTTTGAGGATCCCTTGTAGATGTATTTTCTTTTTCTTTGATAAATAAATATGTACTGGCAGTGGTGATGCTTCTTGCTCCACTTGTGTGGGGATATAGAAGGAGGATAATTCTTATTTATATCCTTAACTTTTCAGTGGGAAAGCTCAACTTCCATTCTTCTTCCTCAAAATAATATATATTATTGTAGTTTAGAGGAATCAGCAAAACCTACTCTTGCTACCTACAAATAAAATTTTCTCGGCTGTCTCTACATCTGCTCTTTTTTCTACCTCTATGTTTCCTGCTTCTTTGTACTTCACTTTCTGCTTGGGGCATGTCTTCCCTCTACCGCTCATCTCCTTCATCTTTGGTACCTATTAAAATCCCACTTATCCTTTAAGCAGGAAAGGACTCAAACATGACTCCTTCCATAATGCTTTTCCAAATCATCATAGTGTTTCTTTTTTACTTTTGACTCCCAGAGCCCTGTGATTTTATTTCTCATGACATATCCTCTATGCTACCTTTATTATAGGTATTGATATTCCTGTATAATCACTCCTCCTAAATGATAAGTCCCTCAAAGGCAAGGGTTGTCTCTCATTCATCTTTGAATCCTGTGAAGAATATAGCACAATATGCTGCACACAGTGAGGGCTCAACCAACATTAGTTGAATTATAATATTGTCCCTAGGATTAAACTTCACCCCTGCATGGTCACTGCAGTCACCCATGATGTCCCTCAGCCTGCACTAGGATTCCTGTTTTAATGTTCCTAGTTATTACCTTCACAGCTCTACACGCTTTTCCCTCCTCCCCTCCCCTCTTCTCCCTTTGTTGAAGGTTAATTATTTTCATTGACAAAATCTGTTGTGATACACTTCGCCTGTCTCTTCCGTTAACGTGCAAGCTATTTTAGGAATACAATAAAGGTTGCAGCTGCTATTTATAGAATAAGAAGTGTCTGAATTCCCCTGTGGGTCACATGCCCATCCATCTTCATTTATGTTCGAAAGAGGTATTTCCTAAGAGCCTGTGTGATTTCCTGTTTTCCTGTCACACTCCAACCCTAGTCATCACACCAATCATTGAGGATTTTCATTTTATTTTTGCCTTGGCTTTAATTTTCTATTTGATTTGGATTCCTTCCCTATTCCTTCTTTCTTCTCATAAAAAGCAGGAGAGAAAAAAATCCCATGAATCTATGTAAATGTGTTTTTATGAATTGTATCTTGAGAGCTTTGTTACTGAAGGAAAAATGAACCTTCTGCCCCTGTGATTCAGTAATGGAAATGTGCGGGTTATAAAGTCTTAGGCACTTTTTTTTTTTAATCATGGTAATATACAAACCATTTAATGTTATATTCACTTTAAAAGAACAAAAGACGTGGAAAATTGCAGTAAATTACTAAAAGTAATAATAGCTTTATTTTTAGTGCTGATGATTGAATTAAATTTGGGTCAGCTTACAAGTATGCAATGCCCACATATATATATGCAGGAGTTTTGTCACATACACACTGGAGCAATACTATTAGATCAATAAGTAGATTCATAACTTTAGGACTGCACGAGTAATGAGATTCATTATTTCAGGTCTTTAAAGAGCTTCTGAACTCAACCCCCTGACACTTCTCCTTCTCTACCCCTACTTAACCTTGCTTCTGATGGGTTATAATTTTAAAGATAATCACACATCTTGTTGCTTGTTAAAAACATCTGTAGATTCTGCATCATGTACAACATGGGGTCCAAAACTCCTTACTGTGGCAGAAAAGGCCCTTATACTCCACCCAAATGTATCTCTTGACTTCATCTCCTGTTCCTGTATTCAATACACATTTTACTCCAGCCACAGCAAACCTCTTTCTCTTCCTTGAAGACATCGTGGACCTTTCCATGCCTTTGACCCTTTGAACAACAACTTCCCATTTCCCAGAATGCTCTGTTTGTCTTCATGCCCCCTTATCCTGTTGACATGCCCCTACATTTCCTTCTATGAAGTGATAAATGTGAAAAGGACTAGCAGAGGGCTTGGTGCAGAGAAAGGGCTCACATAGTGAAAGAATAGACAACCGAGTTTACAAATTCAGAAGATCTTTATCTTATGAATGGGTTGTATCATAAGTTTATAAGTCAGTTGTCCCCAGCATGAGTGGGGGCAGGAACCTGGGATGGTCGAGGTTCTGGTGGAGGTTTATATTAGTTTGCTAGGGCTGCCATAATAAAAATCCTACAGACTGGGTGGCTTAAACAACTGTGAGATATTTAGTTTTTCACAATTCTGGAAGCTAGAAGTCCAAAATCAAGATTTGGCAGGGTGGTTTCTTCTAAGGTCTTTCTCCTTAGCTTGTAGATGGCCATAGTCTTCCTTTTGTGGGTGCCTGTGTCCTAATTGCCTCTTATTATTAAAGACACCAGTTGGACTGGATTAGGGCCCACGTTAATGACCTCATTTTAACTTAATTATCTCTCTAAAGGTCCTGTCTTTAGAGATAGTCACATTTCGAGGTATATATGGAGGGTTAAAACTTCAGCATATTAATTTTGGGGAGGATACAATTCAGCCCATGACAGGGTGGTAATGGGGACAACAGTGAGACAGCAATGGCTGCTCACAGGAACCCTTGAGGGCCATTCGTCACAGTGCCTTATTTGTGGTGGCCACTTAATACACTTTTTAGAACTGAGTAAGTGACAGCCTCCACTTAAAAGTGAAGTAAACCCTCAGACACTGCTGATGGGACTGCAAATTGGTACAGCCACTATGGAAAAAAGTATGGAGGTTTCTCAAAAAACTAAGAAGTAATCTACCATATGATCCAGCAAACCCCTTTACTGGGTATTTACCCCAAAGACTTGAAAACCCATATCTGAAAAGATATTTGCACACCGATGTTCATAGCAGCATTATTCATAGTGGCCAGGACATCGAAACAACTGAAGTGTCCTATGATAGATGATTAGATAAAGAAGCTGTGGTACATATATACAATAGAATATTACTCAGCCATAAGAAGAGATGACCTCGAGATAATCATGTTAAGCGAAATAAGTTAGAAAAAGTTGAAAATCACATGATATCACTTATATGTGGGATATAAACCTAAAAGCAACAAATGAACAGGACAAACAGAGACTCATGGTCATGGACAATAGACTAGTGGTTACCAGAGGATAGGGGGAAGGGAGAAGGAGGAAGGTAGATGGGGTGAAGGAGGTCAAATATGTGGTGACAGAATGAAATCTATATATGAAAGTTGAATACATAGGGTAAATATGTATGCCTTACTGTTGAAATGTACAGATGAAACTTATTGGATTTTGCTAACCAATGTCACCATAAAACAAACAAACAAACAAACAAAATAATAAATATGAAAAAAAGAAAAAAAAGTGAAGATTCCGATTATGTCCTTTTAACACATAACTGTATCCTCTCACCTTTTTTAAAAAACATACGTAATTTTATCAGCATTTTGTTGACATACTCATTTAAATAATAGTTGAAAATACAAACCATGATTAAGGATTAACTACTTCCCTTCTGCAACTCTCCTGTGAGTTGAGCAATGGGTCAGGTAGATTTATTTAGGTAGATTTATCTAGTTAATTTTAAATCCACCTAACAATATTGCCATGCAGGCCACATTTGTCCACAAAAATGTTTTGTTTACATGTTTATTTCACCAACAGTCTTCATGAAATTTTTATTTATGTACTTATTATCAATGTGATTCCTAAAAAAGGACTCGAGGTGGCTCTTAAAATGTAGACAAAGTATGCCTCTAGCATTATTTTCTCTTATCTCTTTCATGACCTTGCTGCAAATGCAAGTCCTATTGATTTGGCTTGTCTGATTTGTTCTCAGATAACCATGCTGGTGCCTAATAATTGCCATTCTCTAATGTGCACAAATTACGTTTTAAAGTAAACTTTCTGAAACATTGATATCTTCTCCTCTGTTCTGCAGCTCCCCACTGACACATCAATATCTACATTGAATAGACAAGTAGTAGAGGTCTACGCAGCTGCTCCATGGTCCAATAGGATTAGTGAGAGTCATGCTAGAAAGGTTAAAGGGAATATTATCCTAGAACAACCATTATAATATTTGTACTATAGCATCTTTCTTAGCATCTTTCCTAAGAAAAGCTCGGATCTGAGACATGTGACTTGTTTTCTCGGTTTTTCCATTTATAATTCTCTTGACTTTACATTACATACTTATTTATTCATATATGTGTGTATATTCTCACTTTAGAAGACAAAGTCCTTGAGGGCAAGACCTTTATTTGTATTGTTTGTTGCTCTATTGCTAACATTTGGATAAGTTTCTGATATTAAGCAAGTCACTTAGATACTTTGAAGCTAAAATTGCTGATATATCAAACGATAATACCAATATTTGTTCTGCCTAACCTCAAGGTCATTAAGAATATCTAATGAGACATAAAGGTAATTTATAAACTATAAAGTGACTTGTAAAGACAAGTTGAACAACTATACAGGTATGTGATTTTGAATGACAGAAAACAAGATAAGGAGATACTATATAATGGAGAGCTTTAATGTCACATGAAGAATTCAGACTTGATGGAGTACAAAACAGACCTTTAAAGGAATCAGTTCATTTGTGGGGTTGCCAGCTTACAATTCAGCTTTTTAAATTTTTTACACCAATGTTGAATTTGATTAGAGAAATCTAAAATAAAATAGCTATAGCTTTATTTGAAAGCACACATTGTTGAATTTGTTGGTGGCCTATGAACCTCTCTTCTCTTGTTAATAAACTCTTTCAAAGGTGTGACTTCCTCTCAGATGAATCTTTTCTAAGAGAAATGCCTTTTGGTGAAAACCAAAAGGTCACTGAGAATTCCTTGAAGCTCTTTATTTAAATAATCACATGAAAAGATCCTTCTTAAAATCTTCCATCAGCAAACAAATGCCACAAAACAAAATGAATTTTATATCTTTTGGGAGGCTATTAACTTACTTTCAGTGGCATTAGGTAATAGCCACTCATATAGCAAGGTCACAGTTTCATTTTGTGTCAAACAGCTATCCTTTTTCATATATGACACACGAGGCACATTTCTTGCTCAAGGCAAAATGTTTTATTAAAATTATTTCCTTTATTCTTTTGTATAGATTGTTTCTGTGACAATAAAGATTGTCTGCATGACATATCTCTTTAGGATATGCATTATATAATTATGCTAACAGAGCTTAATCTAATGCTACATTAATTTTCTTCCATTATTTCCTCTAAGAAGGATGCCACTATTGTTCACATGGCAATGAAATTTCTTCCTCTCTCCCTCCCTCCTTCCTCTCTCCCTCCTCTCTCTTTCTTCCTCTCTTCTCCTTTCCTCTCCTCACCCCTCCCTCCCCTCTCATTCCCTCCTCTTCTTTCTTTCCTTCCTTCCTTCCTCCCTTCCTCCCTTCCAGCCTTCCTTCCTTTTCTTTCTTTCATTTAACTTGGGAGATTTATATTAGGAGCAGTGGAGGAAATAAATCTTGGGATATGGGGAAGGCCTTTGTCAATCATCTTGGGTACAAAGAATCCCTGATAGTTACAGAGCAAACAGCAAATCTTCATAGGCCACCTACCTCCTCCCCTTACTACCATGATTCTATTTCCCTTTCTTGATGAAATGGAAAAATACATCCTGTAGCAAAAAGGAGTGTATGACCAGGTTGTATGACTTCAGAACCATCCCCTTTGTCACTTGGACTTGGGTTTTTATAGCGTTTCATGCAGACCAATGTAAAAGCCTCTTGATTGGTCTCCCACTTGTCTCTGCTCACTCTAATCCACCTTATCCTATGTTGCCTGAGAGATCTTTCTAAAATGCCAACCTGATCATTTCACCTGTTCTCTATCCCCATTACAGTGTTATACACAATCAAGTAATAGTATTATCTTTTAATGCATTGATGCCACTTTTGGTTTCAGTGAGGTCCTTAGAAAACAATTATGTACGATCCAATCTTTCTAATAATATGAATGACTTAAGGAATGAAAAATAATCTGCCTTTAATTTGTCCTTTGTTAAACTTACAATGAGGTTCGTGGTAGCTCTAAGTTAGAAATAAATCATTTGGAGATGAGATTAGCAATGTCTTTGGTGTTTCAGGAGTTGGCAGTTTAAGAATTAAAAGAGAAACAGACATCATCTAGAAAAACGCAAGTGTGCAAGATGGTTAAGAACATGGGCCCTGAATTTACAATGTCTTTGGTTTTCACATAGAACACTCATTTATATGTTAGGTAAGATAGCTTATTACAATAATGATTCAAAAAAATCGTGCCTTTTGTTTGTATATCCTTGTTGAATTCTCTTTCATATTGATTCTCAGCTTGGGAAATTAGCAATGTGACACAGAGGCTTGAAGAGGGCTTATTCATTGAGGCTTTCCCTTTATTGTTGCTCTCTGGGAACCCTTTTGTTACCAAGTGAAGAAATCTGGGCTAGCCTCCTCGAAGATAAGAGACTATATGGAGAGAGGGGAGAAGGGCTACGCATTCCCAGCCAACACTACAGGGAGCAGAGATGAACCATCACAGCTGAGCCCAGTCCAAATTGCCGACCCTCACTATTGGGAACAAATAAATGATTGTTGTTTTTTAAACCATTATGTTTTGGGGCGGTGTTGTACACCATCCGATAATCTGGAAGACCGAGTTACTTAATTTCTCTTAGACCTGTTTTGTCATTTCTAAACAGGGCTCACTTTAGTAATTTAGGGTTGTTGTGAAGATTAAATGAGCTAATTCTTTCAGAGATATTAGCATAATAAGTGATCAATAAAAGTCAGTTATGATAATATTATATTTTGTATTAGTAACTATTATAATGATTAAAAAGTCACTAAAATTTGAAGTGAAGTAATACAATGTTTTCATATTTCTTATTTGATATAATTTCTCTGAGATACTATTATACACTTTTTATATGGAAACAAATAGAAATTAAATGATATACTTGACAAGCAAGTGTTTTCCAAGTTTGGCTTCTTTGCATTATGTAACAAATGATTAAACTCTGGTTACACTTTTTTAATACCACAGAAAAGGTACAAGACCTTATGAGGTCCATTTGTATATAGAGCTTATGAGGTCCATTTTGTATATAGCCCTCATCCCTGGGCATATTTTACAGCACTCAATAATCTGTATCATTGTTTCATTTTTTATCTTGTATTTTATGTGTCTTTAAGTTACCTCAAATCCTTTAAAATTTTTTTAAAAAGGCATTAGAAAAAAGGATAAATGTAAAAATATATAAAATACTATCTAAGCAATGACATGGTCTTTTGAAGACTTTATGATGTTAGATAAAGTTGGTAAAGGGCAGTATGTAAAGGGAATAGTTTGGCAAAGGGTATTCTATTTTTAGGGCTATCTACGAGAATGGAAATTCATTTCTGTGACTATGTTATACTTTCAATTACAGTAAAAATACTTGTGCTCATAATTTTGAAAACGGTATTTATTCAAATTCAGAGTTAGTGGCTCTGAAATATTCTGTGTGGCCTTGGTCATATTTCTGAGATGAATATCAATCACAGATTACTTACTTTCTAGCTTAATCTCAATGCCATCGTTATCATCTTGATTTATTTAACTTTTCTGAACTTTTGTTTCCTCATATGTAAAATCAGATAAGAGCAGCCACTTTGCCATGTTGTGAGGATTATAGATCGAGCATGTACTATGCCGGGAACAGTACTTGGACTATAGATGTTCAATGAGTTCAAGACATATAGAGCAGAGTTTCTCAAAATTTAATGTACACATGAATCAATCACCTGAGGGTCTTCCGAAAATTCAGAATATGAATCAGTAAATTTGGGGTGAGATCCAAGATTCTGCATTTTCAACAAGCTCCCAGATGATGCTGGTGTTTATGGTCCGTAGACCATACTTTGAATAGCAAGCATAGAGATCAGTGGTCAGCAAATTATGGCCTATAGGCCAAATCCAGCCAGCTGCCAGTTTTTGTCAATGAAGTTTTACTGGAACACAGCCATGTTTATTGGTCTATGTATCATCTATGTCTGCTTGTACACTATAGTGGCAGTGTAGAATGGTTGCAATGGAGGCTGTCTAGCACACAAAGCCTAAAATGTTACTTTCTGGCTCTTTACAGAAAAAAAAATGGTCAACTTTTGATATAGGGCACTGTAAGTCCATAATACCTCAAGGGGACAATGTAATGCTGTTAGAGGAAGATGGAAGGATCTGTCTGAGGAATCAGGTTATTATAATGTGTCTCAGTATAGGGAGCACAAGACGTTGGGAATGGTTGGGACTTGATTTGTGAGTGTCAGGCACTATGTATGCAACGGGACCTGATGACAAGTGAGCAGGCTTTGGAATCTTGGTGGTGCCAGTTACTACTTTTGTGACTTCGAGAAAATTATTTTAACTTCTCTGAGCCTCAGTTTGCTCATCTGTAAAATGAAATTCATCAAACCAGCTCGTGGGTTTTATTAGAAAATTTAGTATGAAAGATATTTAACATTTAACCTGCTATAAAGTAGATAATAACTGTGTTATAGTCAATGTGTCTCCCCCAAATTTATATATGTTGAAACATGACCCCTAAAGTAATACTTTTAGGAGGTGGGGCTTTTGGGAGGTGATTACGTTCTGAGGGCTCTGTCCTCATGATTGAGATTAGTTCCCTTATAAAAAAAGCTCCAGGGAAACTCCCTAATCCCTTCTACCATGTAAGTACATGAAGAAAAGTCTATAGCCTAGAAGAGGGCCCTCACCTGACCATGCTGGTATCCTGAACTCAGACTTCCAGCTTCTAGAAATAACTGTCTGTTGTTTATAAGCCACCGAATCTGTGGTATTTTATTATAACAGACCAAATGGACTAAGACTAACTGTTACTACTGCACTGGCCAAGAAGAGAGAGTCATGTCAGCTATGAGAGGCATGGCTGCTAGAATTTCTATGATGCTCAGAGTCAAGGGGGTAGCTGTTTCCTGGTTCCACACAGTCCTTCTTGGGACAAGCCCTGATGAGAGCTTGGTCCCAGCTAAGTGGACTGGGCTTCATGTCAGAGCACCAGTCCTGATGGTAATAGTTCAGAACCCAAGACAGAAGTCTTATTACAGGGATAAGGAAGGTTTATAATAATAAAAATCATGGTGATTTTATTGAATGCCTACCACTATCAGCTGCTGTTCTAAGTACTTTGCACACATTATTTTATTTAATCTTCTTTACAAACTCTGCTATGTAAGTACTATTCTCTTCACTTAAGAAAGAAGAAGACTGAGGCTCAGTTAAAATTAAATAATTAATCTAAGGTCAATCATGTATTAAATAGCAGAACTGGATTAAGAGACAGAACTGTCTGATCAAAACCTATGCTCTTTCTACTTGGCCCTGAGGCTCTCTTTTTGTAGGCTAGAGGGGAAGCCTGCAGCTGGGTATAGAGACTAGCATCAGGGGCTCACCCTAGACCTATTGGAACCCTAGCTAATTGCAGGAACATCAATCCCAGGCTTAATTCACTTCTTGGAAGGGGTCTCCTAAAAACAGCCAAGCTCACTTGTGATTGCATGAGGCTTAGACTGCAGGTTGGATAATAATAATAGTAATGATAATAATAAAGCAATAGGTAACATTTAGAAAGTACCGTGATGGGCCAAGTACTATATATACTATCTTATTTAATTATCATAACTTTCCTATGAAATAAGAATTACATACTCACAAAGCCCATGTGGTTTCATTATGGACATGAGTGTGCAGATAAGCTCAGCTGTGAAGGCAGAGGGATTGATCAACTCTGGGGCCACTCTTAGTTCTGATAATAACTAACTGGGTGAGCTTGGACAAGTCACATACACTTCTAAGTTTCAATTTGTTTAAACAGAGTAAATAATGGCTAGTGGATAGCCCATCTCTGATATTTTTAAGGTTCTATGAAAGCTACACAAAACTTGACCAATATTGTTACTGGAAACAATTAGAACTTTTAAGAATTATATTTTTTAGGTACATGTCAAGAGCTTCAACTTTCAGACTTTATAACATTTACCCCAGTATTTAAAGGTAAGGGACCTCTATGTCTAAATATGGGTTTATTCTTCACAGATGTTATGTCTGGTTGGCAACCTGAGGATTTAGAACCTTCTGCCTTGAAGTCAAATTGCATAATACTATGCTTCTGTGATTTTCACCTGGCAGTTGTCACATCAGATCTGGCTTCCATTCTGGAAACATGCACAGAAATCCAGAGTGAGTGCTTCATGGACGAACTGACTTTGCTATTTGAAATATTGAAAACATTTTTAGCCTCTTGCTCTGCAAAGCTTCTTTAAAAGGAGAAGGGCCATATGGAAATGTGTGTCTTTTGAGTGCCTCTTCATTTCACTTTTGGCTATCTGTTGAGGCCCATGCTTAGGCATCTGCCTGAAGAAGTAACGTGGTGTTCACGATAGTCTCATAGGTGAGAGGTGTCTGCCAAGCATGAGATTCCTGTTTGCTTAGCACTGTGCATGCCAGATTAGTGAGGGTATCCTAATTTGGGAAGGTAACATTTTGGGCATATTATAAGACTTTGGTATAGTTGTCTGAACAGTCCTTTAAGTTTATTATTATTTGGGATATCATTTACTGAGTAATATACTATGTGCACTGTGTGGCATTAGCTACAGGAGGCTCGGGGTGAAGTAATGAAAGCAGAAGGCATGGTCCTTTGGGCTTTCTTTCCATTGGCTGGCATGCATCCCATCTAGATTGGAAGGCAATCAACCATATATCAATTAATCCGTGAAGAAATTCAGCTTCTAAACCATTGCAGGAGAATGTGACACAGATGTTCAGAGGAAAGGGAAAACAGTGGAAGAAAGGAATCAGCAAGGTGGGTTTTCTATTTGGGTGCCAGGAAAATGGGGAGCAGGATTTAAGGAAGGGGAAACTTTATCCTGATTTAATAATCAAAGTCCATTTATTCCACATTAACAGATGGCTTTGACTTAAATTCAGTAATGGAAAGACTAGCAGCTTACTGGACCAACCCCTCTGGTATTATGAGGAAAACCTATTTCTTCAAGTGCATAGTTTAGAAGTTTGAGAAATAGTCTGGGAAAATGGCATCTTTTTGACAAGATCTTATGTTTTGGAGCCAGTGATGGCTGTCTTTCCTCCCATTTTCTCTTTTTTCTTTCTCTCTTCCTTACCTGATTTCCTTTCCTGGACTCTTTTCATGCATTTAAGCAGGATGGGGTTCTAAAGTGGCAGTTCCAAGATAGAATTGATAGTAAAACAGAGCCAGGCCACAGTCAAAAACTTGGGAGAGTATAGGACAAAATGTTAATTATGGAGCAAAAGCATAGCTAGTGACAAGTGACAGACATGGGAGAGGACTGCATTCATTGATGGGAAGCTTGGTATGTGTAAAGGTACCTAATTTTAAATGAATTCCTGTAAAGTAGGAATTCACAGGTGAAAGCCTAAGGCTTAGAGAGATGACATAGCTTGGCCGATGTCACATAGAGGCAGAGGTGGGGTTTTTTCCCAGGTCAATGCATCTTCAAGGCTAAGCCGTAGGCTGAGAGCAAGAGACTTTGAATCCAAGGTGGAGCAGCTGAGAACCAGTAACTGTTCAAGACAAACCGTTTTGTCTTACAAAGGATTCACAGAAATTAGTCATGAATACCGGGAGCCTGGGCAGATGAATTCAGAGGCCCGTCCTGTGTGCTGTGCGCCCCTTTTCGGGGCAGCATAGCAGAAGAGAAGGTATATGGGCTCTGGAATTCATGAATGCCTCTGCGACCTCCTGGATGTGTGGCCCTGGGCATGTTACTTTCCCCCTGTGAGCCTTATATTTTTGCATTTTGCAGGAATGTAGTGACAATGGAGGGACTGAGAAACAGAGAGCAGCTAGCAGGCAAGCAGCAGAGGGCCAACACACAGTAGGTGCTCAACGAATGCAAACTCTGAAAGGCCCACTCTGCATTTGGGTTCCACTAAGTACCTTTTTCTCTTCTTCAACTGTGCCTGCTTCTTGTCTCCTTTACTCCAAGGAAGGCACATTTTAATCATTTTGCTATACGCTATTTAAACTTTATACATTGAGACTTAGAATATAGGCTGAGGTGAGTACAGCATTCCTTGAGATGATTGCAAGAACACCCCGTCACCTTTTCTATTAGACTGATTAACATGTTTTTGACCTATGCTATAATACCATTATTTGAGATGAATTTTAAGGTGTTAATTTCCACTTTATAGGAATATCATTTCGATTTAGCATTCATTAGCATTAATGCTTATCAACCCACTAAAGAGAAGAACTTGCCTGTTCCTGGAGAATCATTTCTAGCAACTCCTAGCTTTCATTTCTGCTCAAATTTAGTTGTCAGAAATACAGTCCGTTTGCATTTAATGGACTGTGAAGATATCTCAGAAGAAATTAAACACAGATTCCCATTTATATTTATGTAATATAACCGAAATCTTAGTTGATATTTTCTAGGTCGTGTTTACATGTAAGCCTTCCTTTGTTATGCTTACAGCATGTTTGCATGTCTGGATATGAGACAATTGTTGCCATTTTCAAAAAGGTAACTGTATGTCTTTATAGAGAATGTCTTATTTGGATTCATTACTGTTTCCATCTCCTGTTAGAGCGCACTGACTGCTACTGTGATGCAGACCTCCTGTTTTTCCTGTGAGAAAAGTAAATTCTAATGGAATTTGGGAAGTCTAGGAAGCTCCTGTGCTTTATAAAAATAACTTTCCAGCATGAGTCTGGGGAAAGCCGCAGAGGACCAAGGTACTGGCGTTGGAAGTGTGTAATTCCTGAGACCAAGGTCATAGTTAGCTGGGCTGAGGGCTTGAACTCCTCTGGCCTCCCTAGAAACTCCGGTCCTCAGGCCATGAACAACAGCGCTCTTACTGCTTCTGCAGGACTGTCTTACTTCCCACATTTCTTCCCTGTCTTGTTCTGACTTTTCCTGAAAATACTATATAGAAAAGATTTAAAAAGCTCCAAGGGGAAATCAAAAGGGTCTTTACTGCCCTGGTAGGTATGTAGTTCTTTCCCAGTAACTCCAAAATGCTTTCTCTTTCAATTTTTCAGTACTCCATCTGGGTTAGAGCTGTGGTGTGTTTTTTCCATTCCCCTTTCTACTTCTTATGGATGAAGCCCAGAGATCATTCCACATCAGCTTTGTCATTGAATTTCTCACTTGCAGTTTAAAGCTACTTAAACCACTTTACGTCTAGATTTGGGTATATTCTTCTTTACACAGTACCCTTACATTTATGAGAGAATTAAAATTAATACTCAAGCATGCATTCTTAATTTTCTTTTCTATGGAAAGGGTATTATACATAATACAGTTTACTAAGACCTACACAGAGAGATTGCTAACATTTACTGAACATTATGCTAAGCACGTTATATACTTTATGTCATTCAATTCTTATGAGTGCTCTCTGAGGTAGAAACCATTATGCTCTCCATGTTGCAAATGAGGAGACTGAGGCTTAGAGAGTCTGAGACTACACAGCAGAGAAGTGGCAGGGACAAACATTGAACCTATTTAGGCTGAATATAGAGCTTATCCTTTAACCAAGTGCCATTATACCATCTCTCAATAAGAGCAATAATAACTTTTCCTGACTGAAATATCTTTGCCTCTATGGTTTTCCTTACCCAAACTCTCAACATTTTAAAAAAACAAAACAATAAAAGCAAACAACAAAAAATCCCTTTTTTTTTTTTTTTTTAGTCCAAATATTGGCCTACAATTTAAAGTCATGCCCCGAGCATTAAAAAAGTATGAATTGTCAATTTGGGCTATTTTTGGTTGTTTATCTCATTGATTTTTGCCATTGATTTTATTATTATTTTTTCTCTTGTTTCTTTTGTTTTTATTGCTCCTTTGAGTTGAATGTTCAGTTTAAAGTTTTGTTCCTTATTTTGTGATAAATATATTCAAAACTATAAATTTTTCTATAAATGTGATTTAAACTGTGTTCCTCATATGTTGACATGTGATGCTTTCATTGCCCTTCAGTTTAGAGTACTTTATAAGTGTACATAAATAAAGCCAAAGCTCTTTCTTTGAAAAGACAAACAAGAGAAATTGACCTATGGCAAGACTATTTAAAAAAAAAAATTGGAGTCCAGAATGAAATATGAAAAATAGATACAGTAAAATATAATAAAAAATATAGCGAATCATTGCATGCCAATAAATTTGACTGAAATAAAATGGATAAATTTCTGAAAATGTCTAAAATGCTAAATTTGACTTAAAAAGAAAGAGAATTGGCTAGATCTATAACCGAAAGCCTCCAGGTTCAGCCTATTTCACAGTTGAGAATCAAACTTACAAGAAATAGATAGCTTCTATCTTATAGAAATGTCATTAAAAAATAGAGAAGTTATTTGCAAAGTGTTAAACAAAGAATGCTAACATCTAAACCATATAGGTAATTACAAATCAGTAAGAAATGGCAGGAAACTTAATAGAAAAAGGAATAGTATTATTTAGAGGATGGGCTATGCATTAATACTAAATAATAGTATTATTTAGTTCATGTGCCATGAACTGAGGGATATAATTAACCTAATAATCATATTAAGATACAAACAATATCACAATTATTTAAAGAAATACAAATTTCAAAAACAACAAAATGCTATTCTATATCCATCAGATGACAAACATTAGCATGTCAAATAATGCCATGCCTTGGCAAGGACATGAGGAAAGGAAAATGACAAAAAAATCTATCAGTGACAGTGTGTAAAACCTGATGCCTGGATATGTGTATGTACCAAAAAACTCTTTAACAGATTAATGAGGATCTGTGTGTGATGATGTTTATTTGCCAAATTGCTTATGGCAGAAATGAGGTAAAGTAAATTAGGTGCCCATTTCTAGGGGAACAGATAGATAAAATGTGATCTATGCATACCATGGAATACTAAACAGCACTTGGAAATAAGTTAGGTTTATATGAAAACGGGGATACTTCTCTCAACAACAGTGTTAAGGGGACAAAGAAACAACTAATTTGGAACAATATTTTTAATATATATCACATGCGAACAACAATACCATGTATATTTTAAGAATCCATATATCTCTAAATGAATGTGAAGTAGATGGACGTGTATTAAATACTTTAGAGTGAGTGCCTATGATGAAGAGGGAAATGGGAGTATTGGCAGAAGACGAGAGAAAAAATAGAGCCTTGCATGTACTTATGATAAGGGTGTATCATGAGCTGAGAAATATGATTAATTCAATTTTTGTGCACCTAAAGTAAAATAAGAAAAAACCTCCCCAAATCCCACAATATACTGTATAAATGAAATGATTTATTTTTATATATTATTATATTGGAGCATTACTAATATTCCTATTTGAAAATAATAATGAGTCACTATGTCTTTAATCATTTTGCTTAAAACAAGACCCTTATTCTTCATGAAGAATCATTAATATTTGTTCAATGACTTCCTTCCCTGTTTTAAGGCAGTCAGGATCCTGACCATATTGTTCATTTATACTTTTCTCCAGAACCTAAAACATTATGGCTGGTCCATGATAGATGTTCAATAAACCTTTATTAAATAAATAAATAAAAATGACTTGGTTATCTCAAACAACATGAAGACTACTTAACTGTTTTAAGCACTTTACTATGTTATGAGTGAGCAGCATATATTCTCAATTAATCCATAAAACACTATGAAGTTGGCTATCTCATTTGTGCTTTGCAGATGATGAAACTTGGGTTCAGAGAGTTTAAATAACTTTTCTGTGCTTACAAGTGGTGGCAGTAGGATTTTAACACAGGTTATTTTGATTCCAGAGGTCTTTTAACTACAAGACATTGTCAGATCCTGATAGAAAGCAGCTGCACATTTTTTCTCATTCATTTTAGATCCCAATTTTTTCTTGAGTGAATGTCTAGAATATAAAAAGGGAAAGATAGAAAAAACACACAAGTAACAAACTTTAGCCGCCTGAGAGGAATCTCTTCCCTTTAGCTTCTCCTTCCACCTGCATCAGTGTTATGCGACCCGGCCTTCTGGAGGGCTGGCCAGACCTTACCTCTGATCTGCAAAGATTATAAATTGATCCAGCAGAAACAAAATATAAACATACATTATAGTTGTCTTCTTTATTACATCTATTTTCAATTACAGTGTAGCCGTAAGATCATATTTGTTTTCCTTAAAGCTTACTAGCGTTTATCCAATAATAATATATATGGAACAGTGGCTCCAGATTAATTAGGTGAATATATAGTGAATTTTATTACTAAAAATGCCTTTTTAATAAAGATAATATATCTGTGGAGCTGGCATAATTTTTATTGAAGTCATTTTTCTTCTTCTTGAGTGGAGAATAAATGTTCTCTAATGAACTCTGTTACCATGGCCAGACCAAGTTCATTAACTGCATGACACACTATTAACTTACCGTCCTGAGTTGTCATTTGGGAGACTGATGCCAGACAGCCTCCACCACTCGCTCTCCTGCAATCCTGTCTGACTATTTCTTAGATCGACTGGACTAAGGACCAGCTTCAGCAGCACTTGCTTTAGCAGATCCTGACTTTTTTACAACCAATGTCATGTTTTCCCTGAGCTACAGCATCAACACCAACCACCTCAAAAATGTTTCTTTTTTCTTTTCCTTTAAGTCCTTTAGAACAGATGCCATTCGCCCCTCAGAAATTCAGCTCACTCTCTTCTGGCCTGCACAGTTAAATTGTGCTATCTGTGCCAAAAAGAAGACAGGAGTTAAACCCAGCTTTATAATTTGGAGGAAACAAATTAAGGTTCCTGATTATTCCTTACAATCTGTGTCGCGGATATTAAGCCATTGCCAGGTCCTTGCCTATTTCCAGAGCCTTAATAGAGTCTATGGCCCAGCCAGGTGGTAATGTGCCTTGTGCTCTGCCCTACAGCTGTTTGATTTCCCTGTGATCTTGAAACTGTCTCTGGGGGACTATCATCTAGGCAGAGAGACAGATGCCCTCAGGAAACTAATGTTTGCAGACCCACTTCTCTGGATACTGTCACCTTTTGTGATACAAACCACATTTTCTTGTCTCATATCAAAACCTCTCTTTTGAAAGTGAGGATAACTTTAGATGCAGGTTAATGCATGCAGATGGACAGATGCCAGAGATGGGGGAGGGGGCCTGTCTTACTCCTGTCTGGAAAAAATATGTGTCCTCGTTATATGATTCCAGGAGGACCCCATAGAACACCTGTTCCCCATTCTGATGGTACCAGAAATGCTGCTATTGGAGTTGTTAAATACCAAATACTTTTTCTTCTGTTAAAAGGTAAAAGTATACACTAAGATTTATTGATTATCTAGACACATTTATGTTTCTCAGACCCTTTCATTCTATCCCCTCCCTTACCAGCTCAGGGCACAACTTTCAGATGCCATGAACAACAATGAGTCTTGACTGTGTGTTTTCTCAAACCTGCTAGCATGACAGAAGTTCTATTGAGAAGTGACATTATGCTTTACCAGGAACACCTTAATCAGTGACTAGATTAAAAACCTTGCTTTGTCTGAGATGTCCTTCTTCATTGGCTTCAATAGCTTTTCAGGTGAGATTCCACATCAGTAACCCACAGAGGCAGCTGGTTTAATATCGCCCCTTCACAGGGTGCCTTTCCTTGCCAGTCTTAATTCACTTCCCCTCTACAGGTGTTTCTTTCTCTTCCCCCTCCCCATCCCCCGCCAAATGACTGGCACTAGAATCATTGTCTCAGGGGTTTGCTTTAGGAGAATTCCAAATATAAATGACAGAGAACACATGAGAATCTTAGATCTTGAACAAGGAAGGGGAAACTACCATTAGAAAAAGAAAGCAAAATTATAAAAAATAAGAACATATCCATTAGGGTCAAAGGCTGTGCAAGGCATTATCATGTATGTTTCTCTATTTAATTTAATAAGAGTTTTGTGTGGTAGAGTCTTACCTCCATTTTTCAGGTGGGCAAACTAAAGCTCAATAAAATGAACTTCCTAAATGCACATGGCTTGTAAGGGATGTAGAACTCTCTTTCAAACTGAGATCATCTGGTTCCAAGTCCAGTGCTTCTACAATCCCATGTTTACCTGCTACTCTGCCTTACAGTTTTGGATAGAATACAAAAGGAAGGGTGTGTCTACAGCAAAAGCTGACATAAAGCCAAGAGGAGAAACTGGTGATGTGCACAGATACGTACCTTTAGCTTAAGGACAAGGCAGCCTATGCACACGCTGGGGCAAAAGCAGTCCCTTGTTAGCCTCAGTAATCTCATGGTTATTCCAGTGCTGAGGATAGCCTGCCAAGCGAGACAGATTGATTCCTGTGTCTCAGAATGGGTGGAAGCCCTGGGTGTGACAGAGTGGTGGTTCCCAAATAGTTATGTCTGAGCAAGCTCTTCAGTCACAAGTGCCATGAGGGACATGGGCCTTGGAAGTCATCAGGGCTGGATTCCAGCTCTCATCTCTGCCCAGCCCCACCCCCCACAATATTAATATCTAATAATGAACCACTTCTCTTTCTTGACCACACTGTGCTCTTTGCACATAGGTTTCTTTGCCTGGAATTCTCTTGTCTCCTTTCTCCCTGGACAGTTTCTCCTTTACCTTCAAGTCTCAGTCAAGCACTACCTTCTTAGAAGACTTTTATAATTAGGTACTTTGGTTATGTAGTTTATTTTTGCCTTGGGCATTATCATTCCTATCAGACCGTAAAGGACTCCTGACAACCAAACACAGTTGGTTAAGTGGTGGAACTGGTGGACTCTGCTGATTTGTCCTGGAAGATATGATCTGTGAGAAGGCTATTGTTTAGATGTCTAAAGGTGTGGAGTGTGAAGAGGGATGGAGAAGACAGTTACCTGTTTCTCTAGTAGCTCCATGGACAGAGTCTGAGCTCTTTAAGGATGACGGTATTCAACAAAGATTCAGGATATTCATAGATGGCTCTGAGAAGTAGCCATTGGTGATGGTAAGCAATGGAGATTAAGGCAGGAAAAGCGAGCACATGTGAGGGATCCCTGAAGGCTCCCCAATATAAGTACATAAGACCATAAAAGCGTCAGGCTGAAGGGGTTGAAATTTAGCTCCTTGGAGGGCAGGGACTTTGCCTCTCTTTTATTCTGGGGTGTGTGTGTGTGTATTTGTGTGTATTTGTTCCAATAAAACTTTATTATAGACACTGACATTTAAATTTCATATAATTTTTGCATGTCACAAAATATTATTCTTTTTTTGATTTTTTAAAAGTTATTAAGATTTTTTTCAAGCATGGTTTTAAGGTCACACCAAAATCGAGGTGAAAGTACAGAGATTTCTCATATATCTCCTACCTCACACATGTGTTCCCATCCCCATTATCAATATCAACCACTGGAGTGGTACATTTCTTACAATTGATGAACCTGGTTTGACACATCGTAATTACCCAAAGTACATAGTTTACATTATTGTTCACTCTTGCTGTTGTACGTTCTATGGGTACCTTGTCCTTTTTAAATTTAATGTTTTAAAATAATAAAGGATTCACAGGAAGCTGCAAAGAAATATACAGGGAAATACTGCGCACCCTTCCCTCGGTCTCTCCTAATGTTAGCATTTTATACAATTATAGTATCATATAAAAACCAAGAAATTGATATTGATACAGTTCCTAGAGCTTAGTCAGTTTCTATCAGTTATACATGCATTCATGTGTGTGTGTGTGTGTGTGTGTGTGTGTGTGTGTGTGTGGTATTTATATAGTGCTATACAACTTTATCATATGTTTAACCTTGTCTAATCACCACCCAATCAAGACAATTAACTATGCCATCATCACAAGACTCTCCTGTGTGACCCCTATATAGTCACTTCTAACCCCTCCACTCTCATCTCTAAACCCTGGCAACTACTAATCTGTTCTCTATCTCTATAATTATGTTATTTCATGAATGTTACTTCATAAATGTTATTTTATGAAATTATGCAGTAGATATCCTTCTGAGCTTGTTTTTTTTCACTTAGCATCATTTGCTTAAAGTTCATCCAGGTTTTTACCTGCAGTAGTTTTTTCTTTTTTATTGCTGAGTTCTATTCCATGGTATGTATATATCACAGAGGCCTTTTCTTTTTATCTCTGTATTTCCTGCATGGTACCTGACAGCTGGTTGGAGTTCAGTGTTAGCTGTGTGAATGGATAACTGACTCTGCAAATAACTTGCTGTGTCAAATATCTTACATGAGTGGGAAAAGCTGAAGGTGGTTATTTCCACGCCATTTAGAGCCACCAAATATTCTGACCTTCTGATTCAAACCCACCAATACGAGCCCCTTTAAATGACTAGTAACTTCATTTGACTGGTAAAGAAGTGGATCAAATAAAACAAATGGAAGCAGTAACTGCATTTGCATTCTAAATGTGATCAGGCCACACTGGAAATTGGTGGTACACTTAAAAACTTCAGCTTTTAGTGTCTTAGTAACCCCAAATGATTTTTACCCTGACAAAGAAGGTCAGCTAAAAACTTTAAATCCCAGAAAGTGTAATTGCATCAACAATGGAGTTTAAGTATAACGATCTGATGAGAGAATCTTAGAACTATTTTTTCTTAATGTACATTTCTGATAATAATAATGGTTTCCATTTCTATTTTGCTTCAAAGTGAAAAAAAAAAGCAATTTCTATCTATCATTTTGTATAGCTGTGAATTAATACTGTGAGGTAGGTGGGGAGCACAGTGGTGATGGTGATAGTGGGTGTTTTTGTCAATGCACTTGACAAATGAGACCACAGAACTAGAGAGATGCCAGATGATTTATCCAAGATTGTATAACTATTTAATGAATGAACCCAGCTAGAACTCTGATCTTCATTTCACATTCATCCTACTAGATTGCTATTTCTCATGCCTAAGTAAACCCTTTTTAGAAAAGGAGAAGTCTTTGGTTTTTTACTTGGAGACTATTTTCATCATTTGACGCTTACAGTCTCAATGTCAAAGTATCTCACATATGCATTTGTACAATATTTACTTGCTGAAAGTCATGTTTGTAAAAAACAGAAACTCTAGCTTGATTGTTTTTCCTTAAACAAATCTTAGAGATACTTAGAATAAACTACTGTATGTCATTACACATAATTGCACTAATTTATTTTACCTGGGGGCAAAACGCTAGCTATTTAGTAAATGTTATAAAATCTCCAGATGGCTTAATTATATCATTTTAGGAACCAAGAGTATAAAAATAAAATGGATATTTAAGCACAATTTTGAAACATACAGAGATTAAAAATGAAAGTTAAAAGGAAAGTTTGAGTCTTTAAAAATAAGATTGTTTTACTCATGATCATAACTTTCAACAAACTAGGAAAAGAGGGAAACTTCCTCAACTTGATAAAGAACATATACAGAAAACCCACAGTTAATATCACACTTAATGGTGAGAAACTAGATGCTTTCTAAGATCAAGAACAAGGGAAAAATTTTTTCTAATCATGCCTATTCAACATTGTGCTGAAAGTCCTAGTTACTGCAAAAATACATGAAAAAGAAATAAAAGTTATATAATTTCAAAAAGGAAAAATAAAACTTTCTTTGTTCACAGATGATATGATTGTCTATGCAAAAAAATCACAAAGAATTAACAAAAAAATAATCTTCTGGAACTAATAAGTGATTATCACAAAGTCTAAAGATACAAAGCTAATATACCAAAGTCAATTGCTTTTTTTCCTGTATACCAGCAATAAATAAATGGAACTTGAAATTAAAGCAAAATAGTACTATTTGATATTGTACTAAAAAAAGAGAGAAATAGTTAGGTTTAAATCTAACAAAATATGTGCAGAATCTATATGTAGAAAACTATAAAGCTGTAATAAAAGAAATTAAAGAAAATTAAAAAAATAAAGACATTCCATCTTTATGGATTAGAACTCAGTAATGTTAAGATGTAGGTTCTTCCTAATTTGATCTATAGATGTAACATATTTCCAGTCAAAATTCCTGAAAGCTATTTCTAGATATTGACAAACTGATTCCATATAAAGTTTACATAGAGAGGCAAAAAACCTAGAATCACTAAAAAATCCTGAGGAAGAACTGGATTCATGTTACTTGATTTGAAGACTGACTATAAAGTTAAACTAATCAAGATAGTGTGGTATTGGTGAAATAATAAATATGTAGATCAATGGAACAAAATTGAGGGCCTAGAAATGGACCTAAGCAGATACAGACAATTGATCTTGACAAAGGAGCAAAGACAATTCAATGGAGAAAAGGTAGACTTTTCAACACATGTGTTGGACCAATTACACATTAATATTGCAAACAAACAAGTCTACACACAGATTTTATGTCACTCACAAGTTAACTCAAAATGGATCATAGACCTAAATGCAAAACACAAAACTGTAAAACTTCTAGGAGAAAACATAAGAAAGAATGTAGGTGGCCTTGGTGATGTTTTTAGGTACAACTCCAAGCAAAATCCATGAAAGAAAATTTGATGTGTTAGTCTTTATTAAAAATATTATTCAGCAATGACAAAGAATGAGATCTTGCCATTTTTGATAACATAAATGGACCTAGAGAGTATTATGCTAAGTGAAATAAGTCAGAGAAAAACAAATATTGTTTGATTTCACTAATATGTGGAATCCAACAAAACAAAACAAACAAACAAACAAAAAAACAAATCAGCAAGACCCCTATATATGGAGAGCAAACTAATGATTGTCAAGGAGAGGAGGTGGGGGTAGCTGAAAAAGGTGAAAGAGAATAAAAGGTACAGACTTCCAGTTATAAAATTAATGTTAAAGAGATGTAATGTACAGCACAGGGAATATAGTCAATAACATCACAATAACTTTGTACGATGACAAACGGTTACTGGACCTACCTTGGTAATCATATCATAAGATACATAAATGTAGAATCACTATGTTGTACACCTGAAATTAATATAATATTGTATGTTAACTATACTTTAATTTAAAAATGAGAACTTTGGCTCCTTGAGTTGGGAATTAAATTTTGGTCGTAATAATAAAATTTTAATCTATATGAGTTTTCAAGTATATACAGACAAGAAGAGGAAGAAAGCTCTTAAGGCATTAAGACTTATCAATAGAGATTATATCTTGTACTCTTTTCATTGGGTCGTAGCAAGTTGTGATTATAAGGTCCACAAGAGTGTGAGTTATTTTTCTTTTTAATATTTCAATATTACAGGTGCTATTTTCCTTCTGGGGCAAAGAAAGACAACTGATATTCATTGAACATCTGTGTCAGGCATTGTATTAAATACTTAAATACAAAACTGCAAGAGGAAATCTTTCCTCTCCTACTTTTAGCCATGTGGTGAATACATCCTCATACTGCTCACTAATTTCATCTCTCATTCTATATAGAAATAATAGGAGAACATTCTGCGGGACACACAAACCAAGAATTTGACCTCCAAAATAGAGAAAACCTTTCATTTCAAAGGTCCTTCTGATGTTTCATAGAACTAAGTTGTGGACATAGATGTGGGTGTGCTCTAGTGTCCCATTTTTTTAATGTTCCAAGAGGCCTTAGAGGTTAGTGATGATTCCAGGAGTGGGAAGTGTGGGAAAGAACATGCAGCAGGAGAATGGACATCCTTGAATCCTGTTGAAGAGAGCCTCTTTTTCTCAAAGGAGAAAGTTACTCCTGAGGGTAATGAGCCTGGGGTTGGGTTACAGAGATATTATTTTATTTATTTATATTAAACTCTGCCATATAGGTGTTATTTTAACCATTTGATAGATAATAAAGTGAGTCTCAAGATAAGCAGTTTGTTCAAGATCATACACCTAATAGTAAATAGCAGAGGCAGAATTAAATACTTATCGAATTTCCAGGCTAATATCCTTTTTTCTCTACCAAGGGCAGTATGATATAATAGGTAAGTGAGTAGATTTTAGTGCCAAATTACTTTGGCTCACTTTCTGGAATTTCCTTTTATTAGCTGTTTAACCCTGGACGATTTATTCAACATATCTGCACTTCGATATTCCCGTATGAAAAATAGTGAGAATCATATGACCTCCTCAGGTTGTTGTGAGAATTAAATGAGACAATTAATTACAAGCTTTTAATATATTACTTGGTACATAATAAAGGATCAATACATGTTAGCCAGAGTTATTCTAACATGATCTTGCTTCTGTTATAAACAGCAAAGAATATTTTAAGGTGTTACTTGGATTCACAGCATCAAAAAACATCTGACCAGCAACTTGGAATCTTGAAAAGGCCATAAATAAATGACTGACTACTCCTAGTTTAGACAGCTTATATGGAAGGATTCTGCAACAATGTTAGTCTAAATAAGCCCTCTAATTCATATGTTCTTTCCAATATACTTCCTGGCTGAAATACAATTTTTTCATATCTGTCTCCTCTAATAAGGTGTTCAATAACTTAAAGCTACATATGAATCGGAGCCAGAATGTATACAAAGCACTACATTAGTTACTTTAAGAGTTTACATTCTTATCAAGAGTGTTTTTTTTTTTTAAAAAAATATTTTAACATAAAAAGTGAAAAGTGCCGCAAGAAAGGTGTAGATTAAATGCTAAAGGTGTTTGAAGGTAGGAAGGATTGCTTCCAAGCAGGAGGATAAGAAGATTTAGAGATGTGGCCTTTGATTGGTATCTTGACAGAAAAGTAGATTTAGATGTGTAGAGGTAATAGGGAAATAAAAATAGGAAAAATATAAAGGAAGGCGAATGGAGTTCAGTAAATTAGGAGTGAAAGAGATTAGAAGGAAACAAAGAAAAACAAGTTTGGTTTACATCAGGGTGTGGGAATCAAAAGTATTCTAAAAACTTTGACTATTATGCACAGAATAAGGGGTACAATTGATGTATTTAAGAATAATAGGATCTGACTTGCCCTTTGGGAAATAACTCTGGTAGCCATTTATTTACAGTCTGGTCTGTGTGAGAGAGAGGCGAAGAGGTAAATTAGGTATTGTGGAAATCCACAATGATGTCTGAATAAGGTCCTGATGGTGAAAAGGACATTTCTGCAATGAACTGTGCAAGTAGAATTGTCAAGATCAAGCCATGTTTGGATGAATTTCTATGGACAGAGGAGTCTAATAAATTTTAAGCCCATATAGCTAAGAGAGTGCTGGAACCCTCAACAGAAACAGAAACAGTAGGAAAAGCGGGATTGACAGAAAAACTGAAATCACGGTGGGACAACATAAGTTTCAGGCCCATCTTTCAGAACTTCCAGGTAGAGTGTCCAGTAAGATGTTGGAAAGGGGGAATGATATATTAGAAATAGAAAATAACCACCATATGCAGGGTTCATTATGAAACTTGGATTTCTTCTGCCATCCTTGTGGCTGACCAGTGGCCCCAGCTTTCCTCTATGAGTTTGTTAGTGGTTTCTTCACAAACCGTCTTTTCCTGTGTGACCTTCACATTACTTATGTTAGATCATTTACATTCACCAACACATAGAATATTAAAATCAGATGGTGTGGGACCTCAGAAATTTTCTCATTTTATAATTTCACTATAAAGATGAGGAGACTAAAGATCAATATAATTAAGTAGCCTCTAAAGGTTATTAGATATTAATGAAAGATCTGCTTACCACTCTTCTGTGTGTCATGAGATAACTCTCTCCAAAGCTTCTTTGTGTCATTAGATACTTCTGCCCACCCCTATGTCACAAGAAACTCCTGACCTCAGGAAAAGAAAAAGTAATGCTAAGAAGAGACCTCATTCTTGGAAAGAGGCCCCAGGCGGCTCGTTCAAGTTACTAGACTAGTGTTGCATATTGTTCCACGTGAAGATGAGCAACACACTATTTCAAGGTAGCAAGAGACTGAGGGAGTGCACTTTTTCTTTCTGACTATACATGTTTTAAGTCCCCAACGCACAGTAATCTCTCAAGGCAATTAATTAGAACATAGTTCCCTCTATTTGCATTTTTAGATAATATCTCTGAAAAACATAATTCATCTTAATTGAAGGAATGTTTTGTGTGAGAAGTATTTGCTGTAATTTCCTGTGTAGGGGTTGAAAATTGGGAAGGAATGAGACGCTGATTTATTGTTGTATGTGAATCACCGATTTCAGCCACGCCAAATACTCAGTAAATTAGTTATTATATCTAATTTTAAGTCCCAAATTACTGCAGTTTGGAAAAAAGAACAGATCATACATTGTATGAGATGTCCAGGTGAACTATCCTTTCTGGGCTCAAGAATAGTTATGTCAACAAAATTATGAAACTCTAGCAATAACAATTGTTTGTGGTATTAATGACTATGAATTAACAGGTAACGAGCAATAATTGAAGTAGTGAGTTTTTATAATGATCATAATTTATCATTTATCACACAGCGATCTTTAGAATAATGATAAACTGAAAAATAATTTTAAGCTAAAATAGAAATGTTTAAATGTGGCTGTACAGACTCAGGGTGAATGATTGCTATGTGAAAGAGATATAGAATGTAGATCTGAATGTAAAGTTTTTTGGCTTTCTGACTTGACCATGCTGCCTGGGTGAAGGAGAAATTTGACACAGGAGACTGGCAGAGCCGTGTCATCAGCAGAGAGAGAACTTGGTGTAGAGAATATTGTAGGATGCCAAATGATATGCCCATTAATTCGTAGAAATCTGTGAAATGGAGCCTCTGAGAGCTATTCCACTACAGCTATATCTAAAGCCGTCTTTTGCTTTTCCCTCTCCCTGGCATGAAAACTGAGCGAAAAGTGCATTTTTTATGTGTGTATATGTTTTTGTACATGTGCCTGTGTAAGGGATTTATAATGATTGTAAACCAGAATCATGTATCTGTTGAAGACTTGTCTTAGTAACTTGCATGTCCCCAGTCCTCGTGAGCCTATTGGTAGAGAGAAGAACAAATCAGTATATATCCAGATTATGCTGGCTCTTAGCTCTCCCCAGTTCAAGCAAACTGGTAAAATACCCTCCCTACCGGAGAAGGTATTTTGGCTCATCTCCTGGGCTGTTGAGCACTTGCTCAATCAAATCTTTGTCCACAAGGCACTGCTGGTTGTCATCCGAGCTTTCTACTGCAGAAGAGCTCTACCTTGTCTAGGGTACTGTCTCCTGCTATGTCTCAATGTTGAAAAATCACACACCAAAATAGAGATCCATTCCCTTTGATCGCCTCCGTCCAGGAGCCTCAATATTCCATGTGGGGCAGGAAGAGGGGAAAGTTTTCTTCTCTGCTCAGCTCAGACTTGTGCCATTGCACCCTCTCCTGCCTCCATCTCTCCTAGTTTGCCCCTGGCCTGGTGAGACCAAGACTTTCTTCCTCAAAGACTTTTTCATTAAAGTTCACCAATTCAGATACAAAGAGGCCTGCAGAGTCACAGGCTCTCCACACATTTAATCTTAGATTCTCCCTTCTTGCCTTCTTAAAGATTTTCCCCTAAGATCTTATGTCGGAAAGATGGCAGGCATTCATTTTGGCTTTTGAGGAGTCTAGCATTGGGTTTTGCACCACTGAACCAAACCAAACTCTGGATTTCAGTTTGATCCCAGTGGTTTAAGAGCATATTCTGTGAGCTGCCTTTTCTCATTGATCTAGGCAGACTTTGTGCTGCTTGTTATGAAGATAAAGGCAGAGACACACACCCAGGAGTCAGATGGGGCCCTGTTTTGAGCCTCTGCTTTGAGATGTGTACATTTCTTGAGGCATTATGCTCAAAAGGAAACAAAAGCTTCAGAGTAATATGGTTTCACTTCCCAGATGATTTCAATTAATTTGCTCCAAAACCTGTTGCACTGTCAACCTGTTGCAATGAATGCAAACTAAATAGACCATATTTTTATTTTAAAAGAAAACATTTTCTAAGCAAGGCTAGAAACAATGTATAACATAAAGCTGTATCTAGAATTGCTGTTTTCTCTATAGGACAGTTAATACTATTTGTTATACTGGACATGCTTGTATGGCTTGAGAGTTACATTAAAACAATGAACTCTTAGTGAAATCCAAATCAGTTAGACAGAGGAATGGCAGGAGAAGCTGAAATCCATAAATTGAATTTTAGTCAGTAGCTGTAGTCCCACCTTCCCTCACCAAATTCTTTAATTTAAATTGCAACAGATAGCACACCAGAGATTTGAGTTTCCTTTTCTCATTCTTTACCTACCCTGGCTCCAGTCAAGGGGATGTTATCCATCCATCTATTCTTGCACGATGTGCTATTTATGCCTAAACATGGGCAGCAAATAAGAATCAGGGATGCCAACTGGACAGGCAGATGCTAGGTAGTTTTGTTGGCTTGCTGTCGATTGTGGGGTAAAATTTATACAGGTTTTTTTTGGCTAAGAAGCTTGGGTTCTTCAGCCCATTCTCCCAGTGCAGTGGTGACTGACAACACTAATAACTCGTCAGTCCCATTTTGGCCCATGTTAGGCAGGAAGCACCACTGTGAATGACATCTTTACCAGAAGTCTCAGAAGGCACTGAGAGGTTATCAGTCACAGAGAGGAATGGAACTGAAGTGAGAAGACAGCCAAGAGGGTTTGGGTATTGAGTGAGAAGCAATTTTCACCTCCAAGGACCACGTTAAGAAGAAAAGAAAGGGTCTCAACCTTAGTTAAAGTTCAGTTATCTGAATCCTTTTGAGAGTTAAACTTCCATCGGAAGATTGTGGACTCTTCCATTGTTTTAGGGATGCTGTGCAGTTTTATTGTTTTTTATTTCGTTTCTTTGCTTGTAAACAATGCCTCATACATTCAGTACTACCAAGGAAGAAGGCATTTCACATAAATTCACTTTTCCAGATAATTGTAATTCGCTTCTTAAAACATTAAAGCTGATTACGCTTTCGTGGACATTTTTCTAAAAACTATGCTGACCCAAAGAGCAGAGTCCGGTGATGTAATGGAACATATTGTTTGACAGATCTGAAGCTCAGGCCCCATGCCCCATATCAGTTTTCATCTACTGATGCTTTTTGTAATAGCTTTTGTTTTGTATCTGGGAAGGTAGATGTAGGAAAAAAGAAAAGGAGAGGGATGGAGGAATGGCGGAATGTCCATTACTTTGTCAAGTCCTTGGATTCTGAAGCCCATAGTATAAGAACCAGAAGCTGGCACACTGTTTAAAAGAAAGAATTTTTGATATTCCAGACCCAATATAAGCCTGGTTGGGGTCACGGTGACAAAGTATAACAAAGGGTGTAGAAGGGGTCATTCTTTCTGTGACTGAAATCACAGAGTATGTAGTCCATAATCTTAGCATTAATGGTGGCTTTACGAGGAAGGTTAAGGGTGGCAATCTCGCTGGAAGAGAGTGCTAGGACACTTATTTTGAAATTGATTTTGTGTCCAAACATACATTTTAACTTAGATTATAAGTTTAGTTGGCAGTGGGTTCTAGGAGAGTGTTGATGGAAATTGTAGGGAGAGGAGGAAACTAAAGCCCACCAGGTCATCCTTTGACACCACCTTGCTTGTCAGGGTTTTCACATGAACACAAATAGTTTAATAGTAGCAGAGAGTCTTTTAGAACAACTTTAGAGAAGTAGACTTTATGGTCATTCACACATGGAAGTAAGGGCAGGAGAGAAGCAATATGGTGGGCACTGGGATAGGATGAGATCTTCCCTTGACATTGGAGATTCAGAACTATACTTGGGCATAACTATAAATGTGAGTCGATTTGTAATGCCTGGTAATACTGGGAGTATATTTTAAACATTATCTCATTTTTCTAGATTTCTCAGAACCATTGCCCATATGTCCTGGTTATTCCGTACTGGTTTGTAATGCAGAATTGCCCTTGGAAAGTATAGAGGTATGTGGGGCATTTTGTCTTACTCTACATGGGCTTGAACTTAATGAGAATGTCTAATTTGGAAATTCCAATTTGGCTGTTTCCATGAGCCCAATCTCACTGCTTCTCCTCCTTGGTATTACATTCACTTCTGAGTTATTTGTGTTTATTGCATATCTCTTTGAGGTCAGAGTTTATCTTATTGATCTTTGTGTATCTATCAGTGACTGGCACAAAGCTTTTCAAATAGCAGGCATTCAGCAAATGTTGCATAACAAAATAAAAGATGATTGTGATTTTAGAATACTAGTAGCACTATTCCTCAGGACAGGACCTGGTTTATGTTGTTTTGGACCTCTCGGATTCATGACAGAGAATCCCAATGTGATTTCAATGTTACTATGCTTCCCAAGCCTTCCATCTTCACTCCAATCAAATTATACCCTGCAGGTAGGGTCTTGGCCTTAAACTTGACCTAGCCCTTTAGACTTTTGATAAAGAATTTACGCTTCACCACCCTTCCTCTCAAGAGAGATTATCCCTTCTGCCCTTGTTAATTTTTCCTACAGAATTGTTTTTAGTTCCTCCTTCTTGCTCTTTTCCATGTAACTTACTATATATGATAAAGGAATAAATTCAGGGAGAGAAAGTGGTGTGAAGAGATATATAAATGTAGGAAAATTTAGAACCATCTATAGAGAACAATGAGTAATTCAATAATGGCTGGTAGTAAAAATTCAGAAAGAGAGTCAAAGAATAGAAGTTTGGAAGGCTATTTGAGGCTTTTAATAAGGGACTTGGAGTTATGATGTAGATAATTAGGAGCGTTTAAAATATTAGAAAAAGGAGTGATCTGAATGGAAATATTTATTACATACGTTCAATTCAATTAATTAGTTTTACTTCAGTAAACAACTGAATATTGTATTATTAAGATAATATCAAGAGAAGGTACTTAAGTAGACAGACATCTCACAGTGAAAGTAGTCCATACTTTCAGGCCATGAGCAATTTAAAATTGGGTGTGTTTTCTTAGATGTAAACGTAATGGTTAAAAAATACACACCGTTGGAAGTAATCTGTCCAGGGCAACCTAACTAGAATTCTTTAAAAGATTTAGGCATTTGAGCAGCTCCCTTTGTCTAGCATGATTTCCCTCTCCACAAACCCCAGAAGACTATGTAATATTCCTTAGTAGATAAGACAGAAAACGGCCTCCCATGGCAGAGTCTATTACATGTGCTCCCTAGAGGGTCTTTGTGCAGTTGCATCTCCCAATAATGGTTCTTTAGTTCATTTAAATCGTAGCCTGAACAGAACACTTACAAAAACTCGTTATTTTCTCTATAGTTTTAGACTATAATTTGCTGAGAATATTGTTAGATCACGGTCATTAAACCTCATTCTCAGAAGTGATGGCTAACCTACGTTCGCCTGTATTTGAACACATTGTTTATTCTCTGATTTATGTTCTGTGTTACAGGAGGTTAAGTAATAAATTAAATGCACTTTCACTGGAAGAAACCAGAATAATTATTTTTCCTTTTACAGTTTTCCTTTTCAAGAAATATTTATTGACAGAATCAAGTGGGAATAGAGTCTGGTATTCACAGAGAGAAGTGAAGTGCTCTTGGTTCTTCATGCTTAATTCTCCTTTCAGCATTAAGCACTGGCACAAAGTCCAAGAGAAAGGTTTAAGGAGGAGGATGCTACAGGAAGGATTGGAGCAGGGCCAGGGTAGAGTTGCTGTGTGAGTCACATAATAACCTAGCTCTAAACTCACTCACATTAGAAGTATGGGTATGAATACATTTTTAAAATGAAAAATATGGAGCAAGATCTTATATAGTTGATTTAGGGCTAAGCTGTTTTCTTAATTAAAACTAGCTAAATGGTTAATTTATACTCATGGACTCTGGCCAGAAAATTCACACTGGCTGCTTCCACACAATTACAGCTGGCCTCTTTAACCTTTTTTGGCATTCAAGTTTTGCTTGTCTTCCTCTATCAAAATTTATACTCTTGGCTTTTCTTTGGAAAATCAGTGACTGAAATACAAGACCAGAATATTTGATTGTACTGAATGGTCTTTGAGAAGCAACAAGTAATTCAAATACAATGTTATCAGATTAGCATAATCAGGGTTGAAATGGCTCATAAAAATACAGGTAGAGAGAGAGCAGCATAATCAGCAGCTGTGGGTCTGTTCTTTTCCACCTGTGACTATAAATCAAATGGTCACCCTGATGAGAGAATATTAACAAAAGGTCTTCAGGGACAAAGTCGAGGATTTATCTGACTATTTGGGGGGAAAGTTATTTCCTGGAGAATGTTATTATCAAAGTGAAATAAATCAAAAAGATATTTTTCTGATGCACTTAGGAGAACAAATGTAAAATTCTTTTAAAAAAGGACTAGGGGTTTTTGGTTTCAGCATCAGTCTAGTGATGAAGCTCTTGACTGGACAGAAAAATGTCTTCCCAGGGCATTTTGTTATAACTCCTTAAATGGATATTCAAAGCTATACAATCAGACTTCAAACTAGTTTCAAAGGCAAAATTCATGAAATGACATAGTATATAGATTGACTTAAGTATTTTTTTCATAGTTATACATTTAAGGGAAAACATTACCAGATAACCAAAAGATCAGGGCCATAATAAATGAACATAAAGAATTTCAGCTTTTCTTTCTGGATACTTAAGAAGGTGAGGGTTTTAATAGAGATAGAATAAAATAAACCTCAAAGTTGGTAAATAATCTAGCTAACTCAGACCTTCAAATCTCAATCCGATGGTATTACTAGTATTTAATTAATTTACAAAGAAGACATGGCATTTATAAATTGTTTTTATAATTTTGGATTTCACTACTGGTTAAGTATGAGGTAATATTGTCTAAGAATAATGATCACTTATAGAATGCTTACCATGAACCAGGCACTTTATTTACATTATTTTATTTAATCCTTTCCACAACTGTATGTGAGAGATTTCATTAGAGTCTTCTGATAGTGAATAATGCTCAGAAATGTTAAACAACTTGCTCAGGTGACAGAACTGGTGTTCGAATTCAAGTTGCTCTGATTCCAGGTCCCCTTGGCTTTTTTTGCAAGATCTGGTATATTGCCTGAGTGAATATTTCCAGCAATAGAAGTTTACAGATGCAGCTTTTACTATTCTATTTTTCTTAGTGGTATCCTAGGATAAACTCATCTTACTTTGCAAGATGATTCATTTCAAGGTTTTACCTTTTGCAATTAAGACATTTGGAGGGATATGAACAGAGGGCCCCCTGATTTATCTGAGAGGGATAGGAAGGTGAACAAATATGTATTAAGCATGTTCTATGTGCCAGTTCTTTCAGCACAGTATCTTTTTTAATTCTTGTGATTCCATTTTGCAGAAGAGGAAGTAGATACAGAAAAATTAAGTGACTTACCCAAGTTTACCTAACAAGTAGGTGAAGAGTTTGGATTTGAACCCAAGGTTGTCTGACTTCAGGCCCTGTCTTCTCTCCCCTATTTCACTCTCCCCTATTTCCATTCCTGGTAACAATGCCTTTGTGGCAAGCTCTATTCTCTGTGTTTCTGATAGAGCTATTGGTATAAGTTTGAAAATGGAAGCTACTTGATTCTTCTAAAAGCTCTCAAATTTAAGGTATTATATAAATTACTAATATCGAAGTCAAATGGATAACACTGGATAAATGGTGAATTATCTCAATGAGTGTATTTAAAATAGAGAAATTCACTCTAGGCAACATTACACATTTTTCATGGTGGAATTTTCCTTAGTCAGGTATTTTAGCACACATATTTCGCAGCTGCAAAAATGAATTTGTGTATTTTCAAAAATCAAAGGCAAGAATGAAAATATTAAAAAAAATTGAACTGTTTGTGGGTTGGGTATCAACCAATCAAGGGTTAAAATAAATAGATGACACTGTGCACTGAAAGCAGGTTTTGTTTTGTTTTTCATTCTCTGAGGCTTGATTAAAGGAGAGTTGGGATCTGCCCTTGCTTGAATGCTTGTGGCAGTTTAAATTTACCCTGGCATAGTTCAAGTCACCTATGGATGAGGGGCCTTGGGTGAGTTAACAGCTCTGAGAAATGAGTCCAAACAGAAATAGCAAGTAGATACTAATCCACGTGAAACTTGAGGCTCTGAAGCGGGCAGCTGTGTCTGATGTAATTTCTTATCTCTATCGTGCTATTGTCTTTTGGGTGTCTTGACCTGGGACTTCCTCTTAGGAGACCTCCTGGACAGGTGTTCCTCTGTGAGATAAGACCTAAGACCTGTCTGGAACTCAAGGAAAGGGCTAGCTGGAGTTTACTCCATAACATTATGGATGGCTCTGACATGTCATTTTATATGGAGGCCTTGAATGCAATCCACCAGTATTGAATTGTAGATATCTATAGGGCATTTTTCTAAAACAGGAGTTGGTACAGAGGCAAACCATGAGCAAAAACCTGGAGCAAAGTACATATTATTTTTATTTTCTATTGATCTGAGAAATGAAACAAAGCTTTTAAAAATTAAATCTTAGTGAACTAGTTTGAACCTGTAACTGATTCATTGAACTGGAACCAGACAAGAACATCAAAATATTTTCTAAATCACACAAGTCACCTGATATATTATTCAGTTAGAGTTCCTGGTGCCAAGAGCTTGTTCACTATCAGAAATAAATTCAAGTTAATGATGTTTTCCTTCCACATATCAATCTCTGTGGGGGCAGAGATGCTGTAAGAGGCATTGGTAGCAGAACAGGGAGAGAGAATACCTACTAAATCAGTGCTTCAAACTTTTCTTTTAGTTGTATTTTTTATCAAACAAACTCTGACACTGAAATTCGACATAAATCAGGTAAACATGGTCTTATGCTATTTGAAACAGGATCTGAGGCCCCAAGCCCAGGCAGCTGAACTCTGATGCTCCTTCAAGGAAAACCAACACACTGCAGAACACAGTTGAAAAGCTCTGCACTAAATAATATTGTGCAGGATTTGGGTTTTTTGGCTTCTACCATTCCTTTGCATAGATGATCCTTATAGTTTTATCTTGACCTCTCTCCTGAATGCTAATCCCACTTCCAGTTGCTAGCTAACCATTGTTCACTTAGAGTCTCTTACTCTAAGGCTTGGTCTGTGATGCTGTACTCACATTTGGGGTAAGCAGTGGGGCCAGTAAAGGGTGCTTGGACAGGAGGGACCAGCAGGCGCTTCAGTAGAGGATACAAAGCAAAGTTGAGGCATCAGGTAGAGAGGTTTTCTGGAGTCACAGCAAGGCCAGGGCTAAAAGCTGGGGCAACTCAGGATAGCATTTTCAGTAGTGATTGGTTTAAACCCTGTGCGGTGATTCTCACCTGGGTTGTCTTTAAGGTGCACTGTGGCCTCAGGCAATTGTCTGTGGCCTCAGTTTCTTTAGGCTCTACCACTTGTTAGTTACATGACCTTGAGCAAACAACTGTGTGAGACTCAACATTCTCAAAGGTAAAATGATGATAATAGTTCCTTCTCTGCCTCATTTTGTGGTTAGAATTAAACGAATGATAAAACATGCATTATAAAGTTTTAAGTGCTGCTGATGGTGTTAGGGTGTAAGCTCTGTGAACTCAGCTTTTTATTTGTTTATTCATTCATTTAAATATTTTCCAAGCATCCACTGTGACCAAATATTATGTTAGTCACTTGGCAATACAGTGATAAACACAAACTGTACCTCTTAAGGATAGATTCTGCCACTACAGAATAGATGGGGATGCAAGTTTTAAACAAATTATCACATGACTAATAATAGTTTTCAGATATATGACTCCTACTCTGTCTTGTTCTAAGCTTTTAACTTATATAATTCTCCTAACAACTTTGTGAGAGAGGCAATATTATCCCCTTTTACAGATGGAGAAATTGAGTTCCAAAGAGATTAAACAACTTGCTCCAGGATTCTCACAGTTAGTAATTGGACATCCAAGAAAACAACCAACCAGTCTGGCTCTAGATTCTATTCCCATGCTAATCGTCACTGTCTCAAACTATCCCCATATGTGACCTACTACATCTGGTGGGTGAGAGCAATCACTCCCAGATTCCACAGTTAACTGCTCCTCTGATCTTTGGTTTCTCTCACTTGGAAAACAGGGGATAATATTAATACTGATTCATGGGATTATTTTGAAAATAAGATTAGATAATACTTGTAAAGACCATAACACAATAACTGATGTTACAAATCCACAATAAATGTTAGTTTATAGATATTGATTATGACAAGTGTGATGAAGAAAAATTGGAAGGTGTTATCTAGGACTAAAATAGGAAAATGTAGTCTAGACTATCTGAGATGGGCAAGACAACACTCCTTTAAGAAATATTTAAGCTGAGACCGAAAGGATAAAATAAGAACAAAGGTATTAAAAAGAGAAAGGTGGAGGGAACAGGATGTATAAGGACCCTAGGAAAGAAGGCCTTTAGCTCTTTCCAGGAACAGAGAAGAAGCCAGTGTGGCTGAAATGGATGGAGCAAGAGAAGCAGGAGTGGGGAGTAAGGCTGGAATGGTGGGGAGGGGAACTTCTCTGTCTGTTCCTTCCTCCTCATTTCCATTGCCATCATGCTAATTTCAGCCCTATTAGTTCAGCCCTAAATTATTTCAATGACTTTGCAATCTTTGTGTCTGTACTCTCTTGCATCTTCCATCCATTGTGCAGGTATCTGGCACATTAAGGTCCTAAAGCATTCCTTTGATCATGGCACTGCACTACCAGAAAGCCTCCCAAAGTTTGCCATTGTCTGTCAAACTCCATAACCAAGCATGTAGTTGCATTTCTAAACTGGCTTCTACCTGTTTTGGGTCTTTTCTATCACAACTTCCTTTCACATGCCAAAGACTCCACTCTTCCCTGCCTGTAATGTATCCCTCTTCCCCCTTTGTTTTCAGTCTCAATCTGGATAAGTCCTATCTTCCAAGGTCTGTATCAAATGTTATCTTTTCCATGAAACCATCCAAAGTCATGTCATTTAGAAATTAACGTCCTTATTCTTAAACTATTATACCTTTTCAGTTGTACTTCCAGGATATAATTTTTCCTCTGAAAAAATAACAAAAGTAAAAATGCATTTTTTTTTAATTTAAAAAAACTGCCCATAGAAAAGTATAAAAAATCATCCATAGTTCTATTACCCATCTTGCTATTGTTAACATTTTGACATATTTTTTTTCTAGCTGCATATGTGGAGGTTGAGAGCATAATTCATGATACATTTCATTATAATCTCATGTCCACTAAGACTCTTTGAAAATATTATTGTAAGGGCTGCATAATATTCAAGTGTAGGAATATACCATAGTACATGTAACTTCAGTTTCTTTATTCTTAGAGTAAATGAGAAAACCTATCTCCTAGGGTTGTGTTGAAGCTTAAATGAGACATATGTTAAAGCCCTTACAAGCCTGCACAGTAAGGACATGGTGAATGCTCAATAAATGATCACTAGTGTTTCTTTTATTTTGCCGGAAAATTTTCCCATGATTTATCTTCTCTCACCTGAGAGATAGAGCATGTCGTGGGGAAACAGGGGTGGGTGCTCTTATATATGGGGCTTTTCTCTGCCCCTGAAAGAAATCATGGTTCTGCCTATGAGAAAAAAAAGACATCTGTTTATCCCACAAGAAAATGACTCTTAGACTCAATAGAAATTATTAAAGAAGTGCAAATTTTTATTTTTAGCGATTTGTTAGGTCAAGGAAGTAGGTTATAAGCTTTAATAAAAAAAAATGTGGTTGGGAGATGATGTGGATTAAATTCACTTCCATTTTCTGTGGCCCTTATTTTTGCATATTGTTTAGATTTTTCTAGCTTAATTGTTGCAAGCAGAAATACCTTTGGGCCTAATTTTTTCATATTCTAATAAATCTTCATAATAAAATGTCTTAGAGGTGGTCTTATTTTATTCTGTTTCTCCCAACTTGATTGCGGGTCTAAGAGCATTCCCATTTCAATGTTTAGTTTATAAGTCTTTGATAATTCCACCTGGTAGTCATCTTTTACCAAGAGTGACAGGTTTAGTGCTTTGGGTGTTTAGGTTTCTATCCCCTTGGCCACAATTGAGCACTATGCTTGAGGATACTTCTGTTCTCTGCATTTCAATATCCATGTGACTTCTGCCTTTTATTCTTAGAGGAGATGAGCAGCTCCATATTTTAAATATATCTTTAATAACTGCATGGATGGAGGGTAGGGTATGAGGCTTTCTAACCTCACTCTCCTTCCTCCAGACTGAAGACTCTTTGAAGCCAGGGGCCATGTAATGCTCTACTCTGTATCCTCAGAACCTAAACTGTGTCTATACATGCAGTAAGTATTAGCTGAGGAAGTTAATGATGACTATTACTTTCTCCCTATTAGTTAGAGAACCCATTTTAGGATATGGGCTTCAGGATCAAAGAGAGCTAAGTTTTCATACTAGATCCACCCATCACTGGCTGCATGTTTCTGGACATGTCATTTATCATCCCTAGCCCCAATTTCTGATCCAAAAGGGGGGAAAATAATTCATACTCTGCCATTAGTCTAAAGGAAATAATATATGTGAGAGGGCTTGCCACATAGTACACATACAATAAAAAGTATCCTCCCTCCCTTTTGGAAATATCTCAATTCAAATTCCATATTTTTTTTTCATCTCTCCCCTTTCTGAGACTAAATTCAGAAGAGAACACAATATGTAAGGCAAAAGCTATGAAAAGCAGTAGGAAGATCAGAAAATGGTAGAATTATTGAAATTTTTCAAACCTTTTTCTGACTTTCTTTCAGTAACTTTGATTTTACAAATACAGATTTCTGTTTGTCAGTCAGATGATCTTCTCTTAACCTCTCGATTTCTCACTTGTGAGTTATAAGTGAGAAGGAGGCATGAAGAGAGTGACAGAAAGTGTCATAACTCTCCATGTTTATCCCCTGAATGCAAGAATGAGGCTCTTTGGGCCTTTCTTATTAGCTGTGCACCTAGTCTGCCTTTCTCTTGAAATAGATGAGATTAGAGAAGCATTAGGGAGGATGGTTCAGCACACATTTGTGGTCAGATCGGTTCTGAGGGTAAAATAACATAATTCACGTGAAGAAAACCTTAGCACAGTATCTGAAACATAGTGAGCCCTAAATAATAGCAATATCTATGATGATGATTGATGATGGTGGTGGTGATGGTAGTTAGAAGGAAAGCCCCATCAAAACAAGTAAAAAAGTATTATTTGCACTGATTTTTAAAAATGCCATTTATATATTGAGGTATGATTGACATGTAAAAAAGCTGTACATATATAATATATACAACTCGTTTGGGGTAGTTAGTTTTTTTTTTAATGTGAAAAAGTAAGAATTCAAACTTAAAACAATTTGATATTGGTTAGAGTTTTTCTTATTTTCATTTATTATGTGTAGAAAATAAAATTAAATTTATTATAATTTTTAATTACAAATACTATATATAAAATGATTATGATTTTATTAGAAATTTATTTATCTATCATTTCTTCTATAGGTGTATACACATTGGAAATGTATCAGGAATGATGTTTTCTTAATGTCAAGGATGAGATCTCCTGGATGATGGTTTTTGTGTGTGGGGGGCATTATTTAAAAACAACCTTTGTACTTTTGAAAGCATTTAATTTTTTACAAATAATAAAATTTCTTAGAGCAACACAATGATTTTTTTAAAAACAAACTAACAAATATAATTAGAAGCAAATATTTCAATATCCTAGTAATAATTAATTCTGTATCATGGTAATTCGTCTAATTCTTATTTGTTTCTATGTTCCTTTTAGAATATATAATATACATACAATAAAAATCACCTTAAAGAGTTCCAATATCGAGGCAAAGAAACAAGCAAACAAAATAAACATGTCTGTCTGCTCTACCCCATGCCACATTACCCCAGTGAGATAGATGGATGTGTATCTAGCTTTGAAATCTCTCTAAGAAAGGAAATGGAGTTATTCCTCTGGTCAGCCATTCTAGTCTAGCCTGGTGGGAAAGGAATGGGTTGGGAGATAAACTATTTAGGTTCCATTTTCCATTTTCACAGATTATTTGATATGGGTCTGTAGGCATATCATGAAAGGTTGCTATCTTCTTCAATTTTTCCATCTATGAAATGGGGATTGCAAAACCAACCCTACATATATTTTAGGGCTGTTTCAACAGGAGAATAAGAGGCAATTTGAGCATTTCAACTTTAACACTATGTCTTGACAGATCAAAACATTTTTACCAGCCTGTGGGTGAAACTATAAAAATCTTCTTGGGTTAAAAATCTCTTGAAAGTCCTATTTTTTTCCCCAAAGCATTTGTGCTGTTTATTGTTTTCATTTAGAAATTTGAATTTAACTTCCTAATCTTTCCTATTTTGCTCTTACCTTCCTCTGAGCCTCTATATCCCATAACTATGTGTAATCTTATTTCTCCTCAATATATATTTTTATGTTTGTTTAGAATGGTTCATATATTTAAGCTCTTCTACTCCCCTTGTATTCCCTGGGTCCCTTACCACATCCACATTAAAATTTTAGTTGAAGGGGAATCCTAGAACCCACAGAAATGGCATTCCTGCAAGCTGAGTAGCAACATGGATCAAATACACATTGATTTACTCTTTTCATTAAAGCCTTTAAGGAAAATCTGGTTTTAAAGAATTGTGTCAACAAGATACTAGAACATAGAAAGAAATTATTCGTTAGATATTCATTAATTTGACCTCAGTAATTATGAATGACCTCTTTGCCTTCAGTATTTCTTGATAAAGCAATGAGCAAACCTGAAGCACATGAATATGTGCACATTTTCTGCATGAACTTTGGAGGACTAATGCTGACTGAAGTGATAATCACATTTACTTTATTCTCTACCATGGTGATCCTATATATAAATTCTCGACTAAAATAAAATAACTCCATTGCCGAGAAGAAGAAACACACAGCTCTAACTGTAGTCCTGAAATTTGGGCACTTTAAGAACAAAAAGTTAGCAGGCTGTTGTTATCAGAGGTTTGAAGAGGTTCGAAGGCATTTTAAACACAAAAACATTAATTTTAAACATGCGATAATGTGTTCCATCCACAATCCTTCTTGTGTTTTGATTTTTTATTATCCACTTCATCTCAACCATTCCATATGTTCCAAATTCTTTAAAACTTAGTCAACAGGTATTTCTTCTAGGAAGTCCATCTAATTTTCCATTGTACTGTCCCTTTCCGTACACCCGACTCACGCCTGAGTTTCTGTGTTCAATCCTTATTGTCATCTTTACCTCTCTGTAAAAGCCATATGCTGCAGTGGAAATAGTACTGGTCCAAAATCCCACTCTGGATCTGTTCCTAAAAAGCTACTTGATAGTAAGCAAAGTATTAAATCTTTTAGGGCCTCTTTTTATTGATCAGTGAAATAAGAGGGTTGAATTCGATAACGTCTAAGTCTTTGTCAACATTATGATTCATTGGTCATAAGCTATTATATAAGAGTTATCAGTATCATGTCTCACGTCTACAGAATTCTTAGGCCAGCCAGGACCTTAGGGATCATCTAACCAAACTGAGTGATTTACTAGGAAACTGATAGATTAAATGATTTACTTTGTGTCAAATGACTTAGGCAGCAATAGGACCAGATTTGGACTTTCAAATAAGGCAAGTAACTTCAAAATAAATATCATTAGTCACTAACAAGTCAGAAGAATGATTTAGTAACGGAAAAACAGGTATTGGTTAAAATACGATTTTCTGGATTTCCCTAAGTTTAAAAATCAAATCTTATCAGCTCAAACTTGTGAATTACATTTACACTTCTTTAGTTCATTTAAAAATATCCATAAAACATTTAAAATCACACTCAAATTTTTGAATTAAAACCGTAGGGTAAACTTAGTTTATGAGAAGAATGTGATGTGGATTTCAGGCCTTTCTAAGTGCTGTTGGCTGTGCGCTGTAAAATATTCATAGTTCTGGGTTATGCTGCATTTCCCCTCAGTTTAATTGCTTCTTTCAACATGTTTCTGTATTGAATGGTATTTAGTTAACTTCTGTCTGTGGCATTATCATCCATATTTTGGAATTAATTTTGTACTTTTTCTTGATCATAGCTGACTTTGTCTGTCTTGTCCCCATGCTATTCTCACATTCCACTCCAACTGCATGTCTGTCCTATGGTTTAATTCTCTCACCCCCAGTAGTGGTTACATTCAGCACTCCCTCCCCTTTGCCTCTCTCTAGAGGGGCAAGACCACTCGGGAGGGGTGGGCAAGGAGGAGGGCATGCCGAGGATGAGGCGATGAGAGAAAAAGAGCAGAAACTAGATGCACCTGAGGGAAAGAAGTGAGCAGAGCCGTAGTCGTCAGCTTAGTCGGCTGCTGAGCTTTTCCAGAAAAAGGCTGCCACAGTCACCTCGGGATGGCTCCGGGTCTCTTCTGTGTGAGAACACTTGTTCTGGGGCTTTGAACTGTGTTGTAGGCACTCTTCCTTTCAGACCAATAAATGTGCAATGTCAGTTTCACTTACCAGCCTTCGAGTTTGCTTTCCCATAGACATGACCTTTTATTTTCCCCCCCAAATGTCCACATACACAGAATTAGGGTGCTTAAACTAGAGAATCAGCAGTAAAATTTCCATTTCACAGTAGAATTTCCACTGCGGAGAATGCGGAACCATCAGCCTGGTGCTACATCGAGTTACCTTCTTATCACTCATCCAAAGTGCCCTCTCTAAGCTCACAACACCTTGTTTCTAAAGCAGATGGATGCTGGTGACCCTCTCCTGTTTGTCCTCTGCATTTGTAGAGCACTTCCTCTGGAAACTCTCTTCTATTTGGTGCATTTTTTGGGCACTTCTGGTTGCCTCTCCGACTGGTTTGGTTTTCTTTTTTGGCTTTCTCTTTGCCCACTCCTCCGATTATCATGTGGATTTTTGTTTGTTTGGTTTCCTTTCAGGATTTTGTCCTAGACTTTATAGCCTGTGCCTCCAGCCTATTTTGAAATTTCCTTTAGCTTCTAAATAACATACATTTAATTACCTACTTTACATACATTTGATACATATATTTGAAATAACATCCATTTAATTATTACTTTCTACTTATGTGACTCATAAGCTCCACCCTCAGGACCCAAATGCCATTTTCTGCCCCAGATCTGCTCCTCTTTTTGTCCCTACCTCAAGAAGTAAGACGATCCTTCTGACTACACTCCCAATAGTCATCACCCTCAACACACAGTCAGTCACTGAGAACTGCCAGTTCTAGTCTCAGTACCTCTCCATCCCCATCCTACCTCTCTAGTCCAAGCGACTGCCATTTCTCTTACCATAACAGCGACTTTTGGATGGGATGTACTTTCGGCCCCCTCCAATCCCCAACTCTCCTATACTCTCTATATTAGGGTTTCACAGTATGTGGTCCCCAGATCTGTTGCATCAGCATCACCCGAGAGCTTGCTGAAATGAAAATTTTCCAGAGCTAAAACATCTTAACATCTGGGGCGGGCCCAGCTATCTGTGCTTCACAATCTCTCCAGGGGGCTTTGGTGCTCACTGATGTGGGAGAGCCTCACCAACCTCATTGCCTGACTCATTTCATGTTCATCCTGCTGAACTACTATCCTTCACCCACCATGCCAGCCTCTCTCCTGACACAGGGCTTTTGTATGTGCTGCATCCTCTGCTTGTCACCAACTCCTCCTCATCCAGCTGGCTCTTCCTCCTCCCTCTGCCTCTGCTTCGATGCCACTTCTCCTAGAGCACCAATCCCAATACCCAGAGCTCTGGCAGGGGCTTGACCTAAATGTCTCACAGTGCTTTGTGGCAACATCTATTTTTTCATTGACCCCCTTTATTGTAGTTACTGCTAACTTGCTTGTCACGTCTTCTAGAAACTCCTCGAGGATTTAGAGCATGTCTGTTCTATTCATCAAACCTCTCCCAGCAACCAGGGACAGAGTAAGTGATTCACAAAAAAGATTTTTGGTCAAATGATTTTGATTTGAGTCCTGTTTCACCCTGGCTTTATGCTGCTACAGGTTGTACCTACTCCAGATTGATGATTTTTTAAACTCCCAAACCTGCACTTCTCCCTGTACTCCAGGCCTCTGCCATACCAACTAAGTTATGACCAGGATGTTATCCTTGAGCCTCCCTTCCTAACCCCGCAACCATATGAAGACAGTCAGAAAGCTTGTTGAGAAAAAATTATGCAGAAGTCTGTTATTAATTATGGAGAGGTCTACTAACTCAGCCTGGCAGAAACCTTTCAGTTAGCTACTCTCCTTCATTCTTTGCCAAGGCTACTCAAGGTGAGCGGGCAATTACTGGCCATATATTTGCATAATGGCTTCCTTTTGTTGCTTTTGTTCTTTTCTGGCCCCCAAGTAATTGCTTAAGAGGACCACTGGTAGTTCTCCTCATCTTCTGATAAGAACCTTCTCTACTGATATGTAAAGTTTGGGTAACTTGCCTTTCAAAGCACAATGCAGAATTTACTGTGGTGCTGTATTTTGGAATATCAGAGGAGGAGACAAAGCCCTAGACAAAATAAAATGAAAAATTCTCTGTACATCCTCTGTACAATTTCTTTACCCTGTGACTTAAAAGGAGAGCTCCTACTAAGAAGAGGCTTGGAAAATAATGCAACTTTTCACTTTTTAATAATCTTTATAGCAGCTTTTCCTCTGAATCAGCTGTGGACAGGGACATTCATCGACTCCAAGATTATGCTATCCAAAGAGATTTGTGCTGCTTTCATAAAACTCAGGATCCTCCCCCCCCCCACAGGGCCACAATCATTAAAGAGTAGATTGGTGGCTGTGGTGGATGTCCCAGAGACATCAACACATCACCTTCTTAACCTCTCTGGCTCCTGCCTTCCATTCCTATCATCTCAGTCCTGTGGTTTCTCTCTCTCTCTCTCTCTCTCTCTCCTTCTTCCCTCTCTCTCTTTTAGTCTCTCTCCAAAGTAGCAGATTCTTCTCCCCTCCTACTTTTCTAAATAAATTTTTAAGTAGAACTCTATTTTATAAATAAAGCTGATTTTTTAAAGAATATATTTATTTTCCAATGTGTAGCTTTCATTTATTAAAAGTAAATGTGTTCCTTAAAAATATTAAAAATAGAATTACTATATGATCCAGCAACCCCACTTCAGGTATATATCCAAAAGAATTAAAAGCAAGGTTTTGAAGAGCTCAAGATACATGCACACGCATGTTCAGAGCCACGCTATTCATAATACTCAAGAAGTGAAAGCAACCTCAAATGTCTAGCCAGAGATGAATGGATAAACAAAATGCGGTTTATACATGCAGTAGAATTGTATGTATTGAATTACTGATTATTATTCAGCCTTAAAAAGGAAGAGAATTGTGACACACGCTACAACATGGACAAACCTTGAAGACATTCTATTAAGTGAAATAAGCTAGGCAGTCACAAGAAGACTATATGATTCCATTTATATGAGATATCTAGGATAATCGAACTCATAGAAAGAGAAAGATTAGTGGCTGCCAGGGGCTGGGATTAGGGAAGAATGGAGAGATGTTATTTAATGGGAATGGAGTTTCAGCTGCAAACTGAAAAAATTCTGAAGGTTGGTTGCATGACAATGAGAAATACTAAACACTAGTGAACGGTACACTTAAAAATGATTAAGAAGGTAAATTTTTTCTTATATATATTTTGCTCATTTTTTTAAAAAAGTAAATGTACAAGAAAATAAGTCAATATATGAGAATGAGTTTGAGAAACATAAATATTTGAAGTCTGGGGTCATCCTTAATACTCAGTATGTGTTCTGTTTTTGTTGTATACTATTTTTTTAAAATCCTGTAGGCTAATGACTCCTCTGCCCCCTTTTTAAACAGCTTGCCATGTAATTCCAGAGTATGTGACAATTAAAGATTTCAGAAGAATATTGAATTAAATTAGAAACATAAATTCAGTCATTACTGATGTGTTAAAATTTAACTTACATTGAAGTATTTTTGGTCAATAATTCTTTTTAGGAGTAGTTAAACAAATATTAAAAACAAACAAAGAAACAAACAAATGAAAACCAGTGTTTTATAACTCTTGCTAAAAACTGTCAAACCCTAGAGGAGATTTGATGAACCACAGTTACAACGCCACTGCCTTCATAGACTATGTTAGTCTCTTACCTGGTTTCCACTTCTCTCCATCAATTCTCCACACATCTGCTGGAATTATCTTTCTAAAACACAAAACTGACCTTGACATTTCTCTGCTGAAATATTCTCATCATAACTCCATCCCTATGAAGCGGTGCTCAGCCCCAGCTACACTTGGGTCGAAAATTGCCACTTCAGGACCTTACCCAAACCAAATAAATTGAATCTCTGAGGATGGGGTCTGAGTATATTTTAGAAGCTCCTCAAGTCTAATGTGCAGCCAGAATTGCGAACAACTAACTTAGCGGTAAGCGTACCTACTCCTTAACCTGATTCACAAGACTCTCAGGGTTTGATGCTTCCCCAATTATGTTTCACTTCAATATGGCCCTGCACAGCTCACATCAAATGAGGTTCCCTGGGTATATGTGTACTCTGACCCCTTCTTCCTTCTGCTCAGGCTGCTCCCTCTGACTCTGCCCTTTTCCACTCTATCCCTTGACAGATTGGCATTCCACTTTGAAAACACAGCTCAACTATCATCAATTTCATGTTGGTTCCTCCCTTCCTTTTTCCCTTCCTTTCCCTTCTGATCAGTGAACAAACTCCACTGTAATAATAGCCTTCCCTTTTTATCTTTCCTTCATTAACTGGTTTATTATTGGCATGTATTCCTTGGAATAAGTTTCTTTACCTGAATGAATGTATGAATGAATGAATGCATAAATGGCACATCTGTCAGATTCCTAAGATGTCTAATCACTCTACTTCTATATTCCACTTCATGCCCTGTCATATTTTACAGACTTTAATTATCTATAATTCGTATCTCAGAAAAGGGTGTCTATATTGTTATCACTTGACTAGATTCAAACCCAGAGTCCTCTATAAATCCCAAGCTCATCTCACCAAATGCTTTTTTTTTTTTTTTTACCTGAAAGTACTCTCTACGTTCGGATGGAAAGACTGTAGCTAAAAGATTAGATAATTTGAGTTTACGAGCATGCTCTCTATAGAGATTTGAGGCTAGTATTAGACTCTAATTAGAAACTTGAAGTTTACATACTTTGTCTGTTGTCCTATGTTTCTCCAGATTCCTTGCCATCAAAACTACCCTCCCTCCAGGATTTTAAAACTATGAGTTCTTGTTAAGGCTTATGATTTGTTTTCCCTGCCATTTCTTTTCCTTCCAAATGTTATCATTTAGAATGGTAAAGAGCCAACACAAAAGAGGGAATTGCAGCCGAAGAGATTATAAACTGGGTCAAATTTATCAGAAAGATGAAAATCAGTGTTTAAATACTTTGCCCGTAACCATGTAAAACATAACCCTTGGCAAATGGAACCCAGTCTGGAAAATGAATGGTGAACAGCACATCATTCAAATATATTTATGTGAAATTACTGACATGGTGGTACTCGAGCATCTCCAATATTTCTGCTTCAGGAGTCTTAATGCAATTCTTGGTGAATGCTGTGTTTGTTGTGTCACTGCGTCGGTAATGGAAATGACAATGTGACTTTGTCCCCACTCTCATGCTCTGCATGCCAATTTTATCCCAATTGAAACTTTGCCTTTGATTATGCACTGGGTCTGGCTGTGCAAACTTGCTGTGCACATTTCATAAAGAATGAAGCTGGGAAGAGGCAAGTGGCTTTTAGATGCCTGCACACTTATAAGTGAGTTTTACTTTTCTCAGTTCTGTGTGTCCTCTGGGTCATTTTCTCCTTCATAATGGTGATATTGGAAATAAACTTTAAACTAGATGTTAATGGAATGGTTATTGAGCTGCACATTGTGTATCTTCATACCTATTAACATCACAATCAACATAACATTCCAGAGTGCCCTGCAATCATAATTGATTTAGCAAGGCAATGATTTCCAACTGGCTGAAGAACTCCTTTATGATGTGATAAAAATCTATTATGGGCAAGAGGCATAAGAATGTCAGCTTGTGACTTAAACTCCTCGCCATGATGCCTGTTTAGGGCAGGTAGCTTGGGACTGTGTGACTAACCCCGGTCTTTTATGATTGTCCATGAGATGTCTGGCATCTGTGTGGAGAATAATTTCAGGCAGATCTGAGAAGAACGAGCAGAATGCAAACCCCTCTGACTCTCTTTTCTCCTCTTTAGCCATGTGCCATTTAGAAACCTTGCTTGAAGCAAAAAATGTGATGGACGTGTTAACTGAAAGAGGTTCTCTTATAAAGCATATCTTTTGATTTTTGGTACAAATTTTTGGGAGCTATTTGAGAAACAGATTTGGAGCCTAATACAAAATAAGATCTTTTGTCTTTTAGACACATGGGATTTCCTTTCAATCTGGCTGTTGTAAAGATACCTGGTTCAACTCTGGATTTCATTAGTAGATTTCATCGATGCTAACTAGGTTTTGACAGTTCCCAGGGTAGTGGTGGTAGGAACGTAGGGATATAGGATGGAAGACCCTAGAAAATTTTGTTGGACCTTTTAAAGGAGAAACAAGAAGCAATTAACCTCAATCTGGAGGGAGGATAATAGACTATAAGTTAGCTTGTGTTGGGGCTGTCTTCTGGAGAGTGGAACAGGGTCATGAAGAGGGGAGGCGGAAGTACAGAGTTAAGGAAAGAGCTTGGATTTTGGAGTAATATAGATGGGTTCATATCTCAGTTCTTTCAGTTATTAGTTGCTCATAGGAGTTTGGTCATGTCATTCTGAGTTTGTTTCTTCATTTGTAAAATGGAAAAACGATGTCTTTCTTGTTAGAATTATTGTGCAGCTTAGATAACATAGGTAAAGGCCCAAAGTGTAGCAAATGTAAAATCAATGGTATTCTTATTCTGCATTGTTGTTGAGGAGAAGTTATTAAAATTAAAATAGGTAATCTGTATCTGGATGAAGGGGAGTATGTAGGTAGGACTTAGAAACTCAGTTCATGAAGAGAAAGTGTCCAAGATGGGAGGCTATGGATAGATGTCAGATCCGAGTGGTGAGCAAATGTATGTCTTGGCATGTGAGGTTTCAAATCCAAGAGTAAGAGTGGCAAGGGCTGGCAAGAGGGTGAAGTGGGTGAGTGGAAGGTGAGTCCAGACACATTCTCAGGGTCATCAGTTTCCACGGTGCTGCTTGAGAAAGCCCAAGATTTCATGGCTGAGGGTATTTCTGGGGATAAAACTCAGATCCAATACACATGCAGTGCTGCTGAATGGTATCAGTAAGGGCCATTTATTTTCTCAGTCTTCACTGTGAAATGGAAAAGGACTCATGCCGCTTGCCATCCTGTGAAAGTTTTATTGGATGGCAGGTAAGGACGGGCCAGACCTCGGGCTCCTCAGGGAGGCGACATGTGGAAGTGGAGGGGGCACGCATTGGACTACCAGCATTCAAGCCAGGATGACCCATTCATTGACTCAGGTAAATGGCTTCACCTCGTGAGCCTTAGTTTCTCCTAATTTAAATCAGGATAATAATGCCCACCTGCCTAGTATCTGGATGTCATAATATCAAAGTCAAAAAGAGATAATAGCTGATATAGCACGTTTTAAACTGTAAACCATCATATGAGGATGTGAGGAATTTGTAATGTGTCCAGACATCTCTTTTAGCTGTGATATCCATCTAAAACCTGACAGCTTCATCATATTGATGTATTGATTTTTGTTTATTTTTGCAAATATATGACCTCTAAGGTACAGAATTAGAAGACACAAGTTATTCAACATTCAAACAGATCATTGTATTCACTATATCTATATCAGCCTAATAAATAACTTCACCAGTGGTGTGTTCTTGGAAAAGAAAATTGCCAACTAAAAAGTCCCTAAGGTAATAAGCAGCTCTGGCTCCCAAGCTTAAGTTCATCCAAATAACATTAAGTTTTCCATATGAAGAAAGTGACAAATAAAATCTTTTGAATAATTCTGATGAAACTTTTGTATTATTCACTTTACTCTGCAACCTGGTTGCTTTCTTAATCAGTAAAATTCATTCATTAATTTATCATTCATCTCACTTTTTTAGTGTTTTATGTATTCATATTCCTCTCTCATATCTATACTCACTTATAAGTAATGCCTATAATTGACATCTTCCAAATTAATTTCTCTAGAATCTCTCACCTTAAATTCCAGACTCATGTATTCAACTGCCTACAACACAGCCCCACTTGGGTGTCTAATAGTCATCTCAAATTATACATCACCAAGACTGAACTTCTAACTTGCTATCATCTTCTGTAAATGTGCTCCTCATGCTACACTTCAATAAATGGTTACTCCATTTTTCCAATTGCTCTGACCCCAAACTTGGGAGTCATCCTTGATTTCTTAATTCTGTCATACTCTACATGAATTCATCAGGAAATTCTATTGGCTCTAGTTTCAAAATATACTCAGAATCTGGCTACTTCGCACTGTCTTCACTGTTTCTACACTAATTTCTTTCTCAGGTTAGTGTACTTTCTTCCTAATTGGTCTCTCAGCTTCTGTTCTTCTCACACTTCCCTATTCCCATAGACTATTCTCACCACAGCAGCCAGAGTGAGCTCTATGATAAAACACAAAACAGATCATGCCACTCTTGCTATGATCCTTCCAATGACATTTCATTTCACTCAGAGTATAAGGTCTTACGTGATTTTCTATTTTTTACCTTCGATCTTATCTCCTAATATTCTTCCCCTTGTTCACTTTGCTCTTGCCTCAGTGGCCTCCCTGATATTTATTAAATGTGCCAGGCATGTTGGGTATGTAAAGAAAGAGGAGGGAGGGCGTGTCAGAAAATAAAAACAGCATCTTCAAAGGCATGGTTGTCAAACAACTTACCATGATTAGAGAGTTTCAGTGCCTCTCAGAGTAAGCCTACACAAAGATGTAGACTCAGCCAGGTAGTGAATGGTCTGGTATGCCATGTTCAAGAGGTTGGACTTTATCCCAATCAGTAATGGGTAGCCCATAAAGAATTTTAGGGGGAAGAGTGACATAATCAGATTTGCATTTTGGGAATTTAGAGTGGAAGATGTATTGAAACAGGTAAGCTGACCTGCAGGGAAGACATGTCAGTGGCATAGGCAAGAGTTGTTAAAGGCTCTTGTCAATCTATGGCAGTGACATTGGAAATGGAAGATGATCAAGAGTATTTCAGAAAGTAGAACATGTCACACTCTAGACATTAAATAACCATTGGTCCAAAAATATTGGTCAAAATCAATAGAATAAAAGTTGTCACCAGCTGATTTTCAGTGTAAATAGATATCAGTGGGCAAAATTCAGATTAGTGAATCAAAAAACTGCTTAAAATTTGCTTTAGGAATCTTAGCGTATTCAATGATAAAGCAGACTAATAAGGGACCAAATGATGCAGTTCTCTGGTTAGATTCTATAGTATATTTAATTGTGGATTTCAAGATAAATCTCATTTGATTACCCCTCTAGGAGGAACTGAGTCAGATAATATATGACTACTTACTGGTTTGCTTATTTTATTAGATACTTTTTTCATTTCTAGTACTTGTTCCCAAATGTATCATTTTCCATTACACACATCATAAATATGCACATAAATATTTAAAAGTTTCTGTTTCTCCAGGTTGAATGTGTGTCATTTAATGAATAAGTGCTCTAACTAAAAAGTATCTAAGGTAATTAACTGCTCTGGCTCTCAAACTTAAGTTCACCCAAATAACATCAGGAATAGCATATTTGAGTTGACAGATACCTTAGGGATAATCTACAGAACTCCCATCCCAACCCTAGAGACTCTATTTTATTTTTTAAAAAAGAAAGGAACATGCCAAACCTCACACCTTGGTGGCCAAGACATTTGGAACACCAGATGATGTTTTCTGAGGACATATTGCATCAAAGGAGTCACATGAAAAAAAAAAAGATGTTGGTGTGTATTTGAAGCCCTAGAAAGCTAACAAGACAGACCCTTCTTGTAGAGATTCTGATTCAGTAGACACCTTCGCTTGCAAAAATACCTCCCTACTATGATGCTAATTAGATGGTCTATATACCTCACTTTGAGAATGACTTAAATGAAACAAAATATGCAGGCACAAACAATGAGTTTACCATATAGATCTGCCAGGGCTATAGCCTAACTCAGATTTTAAGCTGATAGATACTACTTAAAAAGGCTAAAAAACAACAACAAAAAAACTTCTCTACTAACATCTCTTTTTATGGAAAATACATGTAGACTATCACAAGCCCTTCATGGCTGATGACAACATAACATGATAATTATAAATGCAACTACCCCCTCCAGAAATTTGAGTATCAAACTTTCCTAATTTTGATGCATTTCACACATGCGTTATTCCTTAAGGGAGTCCAAGATAAATATAAACATTAAATGATAACTGTGTCCTCAAGGAAACTCTGCCTTTTTTTTTTTTTTTTAAAGGGAACCAGATGTAAATACTTCTTTAGGGGAGGCAGAGGCTGATCAGTATTGCCTTTGTGTTCCATCTAGAACTCTTGATTTCCCAGAGTCTGAATTAATGTGGTCAAACTATCCCTTCTAAAATGCTAAGTTATAAGTGAGAGATCATAAATTATGTAGCTGGAACATGATATACAGCTGCTGGTGTGATTAAGATAATTCAGGCCCTTCATAAATATTGCCAGTAAAAGCAAAAAGGAAAAAAAATTTCTGTGAAAAACAATGTATGCTACAGATGTGAGTGAGGTGCACTTTTTGGCTTTGCATGTGATATACAAACTTGGATTGGATTATTGTAAAAAAGATTCCATAGGACTGAAACAGACTTTAGAAATCATCTAATTCAGTAATTTTATTATTATTATTATTATTATTATTATTATTATAGTCACGTTGGTTAATGAAATCCAGTAAGTTTCAGGTATACAATTTAGCAATAAGGCATATATATATATATATATATATATATATATATATATATATATATATATATATACTGCATTGTGTAATCCAGTAGTTTTTACCAAGAGAAAATGTAGCTGCAGAATCCTATTTTCAAAATTTTACATAGAACCCCCAAAATATAAAAAAGATAAAGGCAGAGGCTGCTCTAAATGAAGCCAGGTGTAGGGAAAGGCTGAGCCTGATCCTCTCAACCTGCTGACTGGTAGACCTGATATCCTACATCAGAACCCAGAGTTTTGTAGGAAGGTGCTCTGTGAGTTCATACCTTCATTTTCAGAGCAGTGACTATGAACAAAGAAGTTAAGGGATTTGTCTGTATCGGGGAAGGGGTGGAGCCTTAAAGTCAAACTTAGGGTCCCGGGACCAGCACTCTCCCTCTTAGCCCTTGATATAGATACTAGATCTCAAGAACTCAACTGGATAGCCTCTTTGTACTCATCAGAAGGGCTGGCTGATTCCGGCTTTCTTCAATGTGTGTTTCTTTAGGGAAATCGGTGTACAAAGTAGAGATAGGGAGTGCCATCTCTGCCCAGGAAAATTCACAGCTGAGCACAAGAAACATTTTTTGTAGGAAGTGGAAACCACATGTTCCTCATTTATGTACACTTTGAGTCTCCCTGAAAGGAATTTATCATTCTAGAAAAAAAAAAATGAGCACTGAAAAAGGGAAAAGCAATGAAAACCTGGTGATCAGTGCAATTCAAAGACAAGGAGTGTGAACTTCACATTCAGCTCTTCCTCTTGGCAGACCCATGTGTTTGTTGACACCTCTAATTTTTATTGATTTTAACCATTGTATATTGATTGTATGTGGGGAAGTTTGAGATTTTTCTCTAGTAGTACTTAGGTTGGTGGGACTGAGTATATGAGGATAAGAATTACTTTAGATAAAGACCCATCAAAAGGTGATTCATGAGCTATTAGCCATTTCTCCATTCTTGATTATACCTTTTTTCTTTTACCAGTTTCCTCAGCAAAATTATGAAGTAATTTGATTTTAGTCACTAATCTTATGTTATTTGTTTTTTAGTGGTTCATGAAACATAGAACACTTGGAAATAAAGTTAGTAGACTTGCTTTTTCTTTCATTTAAATAAAGACTAGGAAATCCCCATTTGGGGGGAAAAGAATATACTAGTCCTATTCCCAAACTGTACATGCAGTGTGATTTTAACTATTTAAAAAGGATGAAAATATTACATGGAAGTAGGGTGATTGAGGAGTTGAGCATTGAAGTCACTTTCTCTGGGGTTGAGTACTATTTTTACCAAGTATAAGCTGTGTGACTCTGTGCAAGTTACTCAACTACTCTGTGCCTTAAGTTCATATATAGATGGGAGATATAATAGTGCTTACTTCATAGTATTGTGACAATTGAACAAGATAATGCATAAAGCTCTTGGTGAAGTGCCTGGTGCTCTAGAAGGTTCTCAATAAATGTCAGCTATTATTATTTACAGGTACTAGGACAATGTGTGAATTTTTCCTCAGTTTTCTCCCCAAGTTTTTATGTTATTATGCTATAAGTTATGTTGTGACGGAAATTAAAATTATAAATACAAAACAAAGAAAAAATATCCATTTTTGAAAATTGAAAATATGGTAATTTTAAAAAGCACATCCCTTTCCCAAATCCAATGTCATCCAAACTGATGTTCAATTTTTAAATGGAATAGTATGTCTATGAAGAGGAGGGAAAAGGGACAAATGGACAGATAAAAGCATTCCATCTCCTCTTCTTGAAAATATCTATCCTTTCTCTTCTTTCTTCTTTCTTTGTGTCTATGACCTTATAGTACCAAACAAGAGAGAGAGGGAAGAGGAATAAGAGGAAGAATAATGTTTAGATGCAATTTCTCTGGTTAAACCTTCCCAAATCTCAATGGGATGACATTTTAATCTCATGTGAACCCTCCTCTCTTACTGTCACACTTTGGGCCATTAATTTTTAGTGTATCAATATGGAAACATCTGTTTGACCTCATCTCTTTGTAAGTTTTGACAATGAGATCATTGGAAGGTTGTCAGCTCAAAATGAACAATTTAAAATGTGATGACTTTCTTTGGGGCTTCTTGCTTTAGGGAATGGCAGGGTGGAGTTCACCTTGTCCTGTCACTCCAGACAATTAACCAGCAAGTATTTATTGAATGGCTTTTCTGGGTCCAGGTTATGACACTCTGAACTGAATGGGTTACTGCCCTAACAGATGTCCTCACACTATTTTCTTTCAGATATGAATGGACCCTGGCTGGGCTCAGCTCAAAGTTGTGGCCTGAATCCCTGTGATGTGTGGCAATCTCTGAGCCACCACGATTGATTGTGGGGATTAGAGGTGGAATTGTCTATGAGGTGCCGAGACAGTATCTGTTTTGAATTGGCACTGTGTTTGAGTGTGGGCTCAGGTACAATTAAGCATGCTAGCAAAAGTGTGATTTTTAGTGCTTCTGTCAGAAATCTAGGGTGTGTGTATACCTGCTACTGACTTAACTAGAGGGGCTTGGAAGGTGAAAGCTGAATTGTTGGAATGCTAAAGTAAAAACTTATATTTTAAATAATTTTCTTTTTAGATAAACTTACCCTTCCTTTTTACTAAAGGACCTTTCTTTTAAAGCTAGAAAAGATAGTTAAGAAAAACCTAACCTAAATAAATATGTAGTGTTTGAGTTTAACCTGAGGGGAATCTTTGTTCACATAGTCTCTCTCTGGTACATTCTCTGAGCCAGGCCTGATGCCTTTACTTCATGAATTATTCACCATAGTCCTTTGCATAGATCCGAATGTTTCCTCCATGAGGAGCTTGAGGCTTAGAGTGGTGCAATAATTGCCTAAGGGCCTGTAAGAGTGTGATGATGCTGAGTAGCTGAGCCTCACTGTCTTCAAATATGAAATAAAAAGCATAATAGCTACCTCCCAGGGTGCTTGTCATTAATAGATGAAGTGTACACACACATATGCTATATACGTATATTCAAATTATAAATTAAAAAATTAAAAATTATATATACACAGACACACGTGTATACATTTCTGGTACATAATAAACATTTAATAAATAGCATTATTTTAACAGAAGTCTCCTTTCTAAAGATCACTTTCCTTCCATAGAGGAATACACGGTGAAAAGGAAAAGAAGCTTTTTTTTTTTTTTGAGGTTTGCTAACATACTCCTAGGGCAGAGTTTTAGTTATTTTCTGCCATCTCCCTGCTCAAAGGTTCCTGGCAATGATTTCTCTCCCCTATTAGTTAAATAAATTATTCACAGATGAGACTTTTCTACTTTTACCTCAGGTGACGGTGGCAGGAATTTTAACCTCTTTCTAGTTGGAATGAGACCCTTTTCCATCTGGGTGCCTTTCCCTTCTAGACTGTGAGCTCTGTAAAGATAAGGATTGAATCTGGTCAAGGTTAAGTTTCCTGGCCTGTGTAGATGCTCTGTTACCTGCCATTTCCTAGTGGGGTCAGGCAGAGTCACCTGGACACCTCCCACAGAAAGAGCCCTGGAAAACATAGTCAACTCACTGAATTCTGTTTATTGAAGGAGAAAGATCCTTAGACTTCAGGGGTCCTTCCACCTTCTATTTCTTAATACTTCCCAGGCTTTAGCTCAGGCTGGGATAATCAGTCTTTGCTGGAAAGTTTATTAGAGGTTATCTGCTAAAAATGCTTAAATAATTTCTCTAGTAGCTGGAAAAATAGAAGTACAAAAATTAAAGACGTTAACACCCGTATAATATCAGTAGAGGAATAGATAGGTAGACCAATGGTACAAAATAGGGTTCAGATCATGCCCTCTGTCTCAACTACTATGTTTATATGATAAATGTGGCATTTCAAATCAGTAAAGGGAGAATGTTTTATTATACCTCTTTGGAGGAAAATAAAAAGAATATTCCTCTCATGTCATCTAAAACAAATTCCAGGTATATTAAAATTCTAAACACAAAAAACTATATTGTCCTAGAAAAAGTATAGGATAATGATTTTTATAATCTCGACATCAAACTCTGAAACTGTAAGGGAAAAGATTGACATATTTGACTATAAAAAAATTAAAAACCATGACATAAAATAAATGTAAATATTTAAAAAATATTCAATAACATGTTAATTATGGTTACCTCTAGAAAAGGGAGTGCAAAGGGCATGTAGTCATACATTTCTTAAAACATTAAAAAGAAATAAATTTAGAAAAAATACATTTTTGTTTTATCTATCATCCATCTACTTATCTAGCTATTGAGTTGAAAGAAAAATAGAGTAGAATCTTTAACCATTACACAATTTTACCTTGTATTAGCTCTACTTATTTTATTAGTAGAAATTATTTTTTTCATCTTTGGTAATGTGCTTCTGGAAGAGCCTCTACCCTCTACCCTTTGCTCATCTTCTGAGAAATATTGTAACATAAGTGACTGCCTTCAAAAAATTGACTTTTTAAAGCCTAGGATTTATTTTAAGCTGAAATAAAATGTCGACTAAAATAGTCCATCCTCAGATTCTCTGTCTAACATGTAATCACATTTACTATTTTTTTCCATCCAATGGCGTAACACAAAATTCTTTTTTTAATTTGGGTCTCTGTTGATGTTTGCAGCTGGAAATTATTTTCATCTCCTGTTTAGGGCAGGAGAAAGTCAGAGTTGAAAGAAAACTTAGAATTCATCTAGTCAAATCCCCCACTCCAAACTTAAACTTCCCCGCCCCAAATCCCCTCTTGCTCCATAACTGCCCGTGCAGCTGCCCCAGTCTGTGTGAACGAGGCAAAGAGCACAGAGCAGAGAAATAGCAGGTAGGGGAGCTGTGGTAGTCCTCACATCCTAAAATCTTACTAAGTTTTATGTGCCACTCTACCATACAGAATAAAAAAAGTCAATTAAAGATTAGTTTTGGATGGGACTTTTGTTCTATCATACGTATAAGTAATAAACTTACACGGCAGTGTTGGAACATTTATGAGAATGAATCGTTCCTAAATTATCAGCTCACATTATCATATAAATGATCACTTTTGCTTTCTCTCTCAATAGTGCTATAATCTCTAATTAAGCAGTTTATACATGTTTAAGCGAGACTACAGTGCCCCAGAAAACTAGCGTTATATTGCTTTAATAATAAAAATGCAAAATTATTCAAGCAGCTTTTATCGGATGCTTAAGTCCCTGGATCAAGTCTCAATCAGTCCAGCCTATGTCTGTAAGGAAAACAAGTCAGACTGAAACCTGAATACCATATTGTATGAAGTTTCCCAGGCTTGGTATATTCAAAGACCCAGATCAAATTGCTGACAATGGACTCTTCTCCCAGTCTCTGACCCTCTCCTCTTCCCATCCAAAAAATTCCTCCTGTAAAGACTTGGGTCGCTAGAAAAGAAAATAAATGGAAAATAATGATCCTACCTTTGATGCATGGTGGCCATGATATGGACAATTAAAAAGAAGTTCTCTAGTCTAGTGAAAGGGATGGTTAATATAATAGTTTGGACTTAAGCGATGCAGATTGGCTCTGTGGAAAAAAAAAAGAAATGACCCTGAGGGGGGAAAACAGACCTTCGTAAATTTAATCATGTGTCATGTGGGACAAAAGAGCCATTGAAATTAGAGTTTGAACAAGTGTATTATGATGCTGTTTTCACCAAGTTTGCCAAAGTCTCAAAACCACAAGCACTTTTAGAGTTGATAATTGCCTGGAGAGATAATCTACTTTCTGTTCACTGCAATCTAAGTGAGGGAAAGAGGATCCTGCCCAGAGAGTTTTAATTTGCCTGAAAGCCTTAATCAGATGATAAATCTTCCTCTGTGGACCCCTCTCTTAGTCTGTCAAGAAGAGCCATGCTGCTAAATCTGAAAATGTTGGCAAACATTTCTTGTTAGAAGAAAGAACGTTGTAGATAGGTACACACAAATACAGTATATAAACAATGGCTCTGCCTCAGATGATTTCTGTTTGTTTTTTTTTTTTGAAGAGGATGGAGGGAGGTATTACGATCTTTTGCCAGTGGAAAACAGCAGGTGTAATAATCAACTCACTCTTTTATCAAGAGATGCATTGCAATGGGTCTTGCCTACTTGATGTTAATATAATAGAAATCTGACTGTTTGGTCCAAAATCAAGAAATAGGTATGATTTTTTTAATACAAACTTTAGATCTTGGAGCAGGAGGGAGGGAGAGAGAATGTGTGTGAGACTGAGCAGGCTCTCTCCTACAGCATCAGAACAACTAGTGCCTGGGGCAGAGTGCCTTGCATTGTCTCCCACTAAGCCTCACCAGTTTATCTTAGCCTGTAAATGTATGACTCCTCTAACACTTCAACCCTGGATCAATGCCTCATTCTTGTTCAGGAATTTTTATGGTGAACAGTGGGCTACTCTGTAGCCACTAAATTTGTCTGTTGTCTAGGATGTAAACGCTATGAGCCACCCCTGTCATCACCTCGAAGCAGAAGTGCTAACCCGCCTTTTGCGTTCTGCACAGCTCCTCTGTTGGTTCCCGTGAAGAAGCTGGACATCACAAAATATCACAAAAATAACAATGTTTCTGGTTAAAAAAGTGATTTCAACCCAGGTTTTCCTGGCTGCTGGGAGCAGATGGTTTCATCTGGAGCTTCTCGGGCCCTAGGTTTCTACTCTCCCCCTGCCATTGTATCATTTTCAGGCCATGAGAGCAGATAATTATAATACTATGGAGAGCAGTGAGCAGCCTATATGGAGACTTACAGAAAGGAGACACTAATTCTGCTCAGTTCCTTCCTTCCTCTTTTAGTGTTTCAGAGTTTTTTTAGCGCTTTTATGTGCATTATCTCATTTGTCCCTCAAAATGCTCCATGAAGAGAGTGGGCAGACATTGTTTCTACTCTTACAAATGAGTTCTGAGCCTCGGCAATCTTAAGTAACTTCTCAGCATTACGCAGCTAGTAAATTTCAGCCTCGAGAATTTATCTTCTGCTTCTGAATTCTATCATCATGATGAAAGATCTAATCAAAGGCAAATCATTATTGTTTTAACATTTTGTGACTCGGTCATATTTGAAAATAATAGTTTAAATTTCTGAACTGAGTATTTATGATCACAGAATATCTTCTCTAAATCTTGAACTGAATAATGTTTTGATAAATTCTCAGCCAAAAAGACACTGAAACTTACCATTATTGAGTTTCCTTTATATATTTGTAAAACTTAATTCTGGTTTAGATGAGAAAATAAAATTTTGCCAGTGATTAATATAAGATTAGCCAATGGTTATAATGTAACTGCTTATGTTACCTTGTGAAATGCAAATAGCAAATGGATTATATTTCATAAACCATAGCTCATAGTAGCTAGTTCATATACTTTAAACTTGATATGTTAATTTTAAATTTTGTCGGGAGAAGTGGTATAATAACTTAGCAGTCTTGATATACTTTACTTATGATATTATGACATAACCCACTATGACACCATGTTATTTACGCTACTCCTCTACTTACAGGGTACCATTTCCTTCTGTAATCACCCAGCCAAAATTAGCATCTCTTCTCCCTTACCACTGCCAGTCATTCTTATTTATGTATTTTAATATTCTCATAGCATTTATCCCTATCTGAATTTCTTGCTTATTTATTTTCTTTTATTATTGTCTCTGCCAAATTCATGACAAAAGAGACTTTAACAAAAAAATCTTGTTCATATTGTATCATCTAGTACCTAGAATAATGAGTGATCGAATGAAAGAAAAAAAAACTAAGCAGTCACACTTTGAACCACATGACCTTTTTCCCCTGATCAAAGTCAATTGGACAATGGTTGGTCACCTGACTCAAGGGCAGACAATCCTTAAGCTCCACAGGGGTGTCCAACATGGACTGATATGGAAAAGACATATGTATAGAGGGTAGCCCTAAGGTAGAATCTGAGGCCAAAGAGGGTAAGGAGAAGTGGAATATGCAGGAGAAATGTTCACAAAGCAGAGAGAGAAAAGATATAGAGGAGATAGAAAGCTCATGTGGTTCTGTGGTGAGAGGAAGAGCCAAACTAAAATTGTGGAGACAAGGAGTGAAGAGGCACAAGCCCTGCTGTCTAGGTCCTCAGTGTAGCCTTGTTCTCCAAACAAGCTTCCGCTCTGGCTCTTCCTCCACGAGGATCTGTTCTGCCTAGTGTCTCTCTGTCTGTGGTATAAGTGTGTTTCCTTGGTTTTTGTGCTCTTAGTGGACTCTAAAAGTGCCTAATCCAACTATCCCTTTTTTTTTTATTTTATTAGTTTCAAGTATACAGTACATTGGTTACACATTTATATAGTTTATAAAATGATCCCTCAATTGCTCTTTCTCTCCTATGTCTCTCCACCTAGCCATTACATTAACGCTAACCGTATTCCCAACTATCCTTCTTGATGTCTAATTTAAATTTCAGCATGTTCCATTCTGCTCTTGGAAAACATCATCTAACGTTAGAACAGGATTTTACAGTTTGCAGAGTGCTTCATGTATATTATGCCATTTGTTCCTGACAGCAACTCCTTTCTATAAAGCATCCTCGATTTCTTGTAGGTGGGGAATTTTTATACTTGGTTATTGCTTTGCTCTCTCCTTTAGCGTAGATCACAGGCTTTGTTTGTGTAAATGCCTGTGTTTGATAATAGACACTAAGCATCTAGAAGGCAGAGACTAAGTCCTGTTGATTTCATCTCTCACGATGTTAATATAATGTCTCATATACATTGGTGCTAAATAGAATCTTTGTTCAAATACTGACGGAATGTGAAGCACTTCCACGAACTCTGATTGCACTTATCCATACCAATGAATTATAAGCTTTGGAGTTGCCATTTAAAAATATTTCTTTCCTAGGATATATTTGTACATACGTTTATTCCAAATATTTATATTTGTGGTTATATTTGCATTATAATCCACACAATATCCATAACAGTTTCTGGAGAACCTCTTATATTATTATATAAATTCATAAATAAATGATCAAAAAGAATACTCAAAACAGGCATCCAAAATAAAATTAGTTTCAGATACATTATTTTTTTAGTTATTCCAAGTCTTTGTTTAGATATTTAATTTTCAAAATCATAACCTCTCATACTATATTCTTCAAGGTTCTATGTTCAACAAGGTACTATGTTCAACACGGTTCTTCAGATTTGGTGATTGCTTTTCTTACTACGTAAGTGGCGTTCTAAGGATTTAATCTGGGGTAGATAAGATCATTATCCATGGGATCCACATATGCCTCAAAACCCCTAGAATTTCACTTTGTTTCATCTTGCTATTTTATTTTTAAAGAAGTGAAACTCAAGAGGGGGGATGAAAAGCATATCAATAATCAAAATGCACAAAATTACAAGTCTTGCTCAAGGGCAGTAAAGACAGCGCTAGAATTTTGCATGAGATAAATAAATCTCTCTTTTAATTCTCACTATGTATAAGGTTCTAAGCAACTATATTATCATATACTGAGGTCATATGTCTGAGAACCTTGATAATCTTTCATTAATATTAGTTAGGAAAGGACACAGAAAGGATCACACAAGATAACATTTGGTCTTCAGATGGTTCTGCATTGAAAAAAAATCAATGAATTTCTGTTTCCTTAGCTACACAGTTAAATGGATATTAAGGCATTCATTGACCATTTAGAAAATATTTATTAAGCACCTGCTATATCTTGTTATGTACTGTGCACCTGCTATATCTTGTTATGTACTGTGCTAGGAACAGGAGCAATGAGATAAAACGTGGAAGGCAACACATAACTGTTTACAAAATCCCATGGTAGATGCCAAAGTAGAATGTAATAGTTAACTCTAATCTAGATAAACATAAAGGAGAGAATCATCAACCTTCCTTTGTGAAGGAGTGAAAAGATGTTCAAGGAGTTTTATAGACAGATGCTTGAACTGTGTTTGAAGAGAGAGTAAAGTTTTCAGACAGAAGAGGCATAAAATAACCTTTTAAAAGGTAGGGAGATTATAGGCAAAAACAATGATATGGAATATACTGGGTAACTGCAAAGTTGTTCAGTTTAGCTGGAAAAAGGAAGGAGAGTATTTGAGAAGAAGCTGGAAGGGGAAGGAGGATCAGGTCATGGATGGCTTTGAAGAGCATCCTAAAGATAGCAAGAGATCATAAAAGCATTGTTAGAGAAATTTTTTCAAAATGCATAAGTACAAATATCTATTCCAGAAACTATCTTATTTGCTATCTCTAGGTTCACACCTCTCTGATCTATCTTCCATTCTATAAATTTATGTACAGATGTAAGAATTTATTTTTATGAGTGGTGGTGTCCAAGTTGAAAATTTACCATTATGAATGTTACACGATGATTATTTCTCTAAGCAAATGAGACATTTTCTAGAACTAGTTGCATGAAATAAATACTAAGGAAGGGTGGTTGAGTCAGTGCACAGCTTTATTTTTAATTAAAAATGTTTAAGGAATATAGTTTTGTATAGGGGAAAGAGAATTTCAGGTGCAATCATATCACTTGTTCATTTAAACTAGGTCAATCAGGCTATGAAATTATATCCATAGGGAAAATGTTATTTCACATATCCACATAGTTTACCTTACTACAAATATTTCTACAAGATTCAATTACCAAGTATTTACTTAACACATTACTAGAGGTTGCTTGGGAAGGTATATTAGCAACATTAGAATTGGAACTTCAAAACATTTCCAATGGAATTTCAAAGCATTTGCAACTCTGGAAAACTTGAAAGCTTAGCCATTTTTATGGTCTCTTTATCAGCAAAGTAATTACTATGGCAGTATTATATAGAACTGATTAGAACCCAGGTGAAGAGTACCGTTGAGCTCTAGTCAGTTGCCTTTGTTCAGGGTTGCATGAAATGTCTTGTCCTATTTGAAGGGACTGAAGTGAGTATCCATAAAGGAAAAAAAAACTTGTCTGCAAAAAAAAGAGCATTACAAATTTTCTTTTTCTCCATCTTAGTATCTGAAGGTTTGAAACGTCAGCTGCTACTGTACCAAGATTGCTCAGATTCTTGGCCAGTAGATGGCGCTTTATTTTCTTATTTACTTATTTATCTATTATTTATTTATTTATTTATTTATTTATTTATTTATTTAATTAATTTTTTTTTCAGCGAAGATGCTGTCCAATGTACCGAATTAAGAGGTCCAGAATAGGTTATATCATAAAAATAATTAAAGTAACAGAATTAATGTCTTTGAGGCTGTTTCCTCCCTAGTTAAGTGACCTTGACTAGAGAGAGGCATATTGAATGTTTTAAGTGGATCTTCCTTGTCTTCAGTTAGGATGTAAGCTCATTGAGGACTTTCATGCTTGCATATTTAAATAGATTGTTCCTTCTGCCCTTATTTCTCATCCATGCTGCAAATTGATGATAAAGCTTGTGGTAGATCTAAATTGTCTTATTGTAGGCAATGCTGACACATTTCACCGAGTAACATGCTTTTTCAGTTCTTCTTATATAATACTATTAAGCACTTATCATTAAAAAAAGAGGTTATTTTGTCTCATAATTATAATTTATATCTTATTTCAATCTATATTATCTAAAATATCATATGTCATCTACCTGTTAGATGATACTAATTAAAGGGAGGCTATTGAAAAAATAATTGAGGAGTAAAACTATAACCTAGATATATGTGTAGGGCAACTAAAAAGTATAAAGAATAAAATTGTAATGAATTGGAGATTATATTCAGAGTACACAAAGAACCTTAGTGTTTTGGAAAGTATATGGTTGATTTGTGGAGGGCAACAGGCAGATATGGTGTGATAGAAAAAGTACAAAATATTTAAATCAGAAGATAGAGAGTTTTCTCTCTTGGGAAAAGCACTTGAAGTCTGAATTTCAGTTTCCCAATCTGCAAAGTGATGAAAATATAATATCTACTTCATAAATTTGTTGAATGGTTATACTCTATGAGGAGATATAGATAAAACTTCTGTGTAAATTGTAATGTAAGATAGCATATCTTTTTGCTCAGAGCCCCTTTTCTTGACAGAGTCCATGAATTTTATTATTTATTTCCTCTTCTTTTTGTAAAAAAGAAAACTGCTGCATTTCATATATTTTCTGACAGTCATTTCTTTGTGGGGAGACTTTTGCTATTGTAGCTGGTGCTTTCCACTCCTTTTCCCACTTGCTCTTTACTCCTGAATCAAGTATTCAGACTTTCTTTCTTTTACAATAGCTATTGACAATTAAGTGAACAAGAACTGAGGAATAAAGCCTTTGTTATGCTGAGTGATCAACAAAGGAAACTTTTATTTAGCAAGATCAAAAGACATTATTACTATTGGTCACTGTCCGGAGAAAGCTTGGAAATATTTTAATTATAGTCAACTTCTATTGCTGTGGTGTTCATTTTAATGAGATTTGACTTTCCAGTCTTATCTTTACTGAAATATTTCACATTTTTTCCCACACACTTTTTCTTTCTCAGACAATAAAAATTCATTTTTAAAGACTTTTTTTTTTGGTGGCAGTGCATGGTGAGTGATGTGCAAAGCTCGGTTCTACTTTGGAGGGCTATACAGTGTCTGTCTAATATAATTGTAAATACACGAAAGTCAGAAAATCTTAAGAGAGAAGTTTACAAATAAAATTTTAGAAGAATAAGTGAGCGACTGAACTTTCAAGATAATGATGACTTGTGAGGGGCTGGCCACAAACCAATTCATTCTGAGTATTAAGAGAAACATTATCTATAGGAGAAAGAGCCAATGCAGACCAGATGTGATAAGTAACAAAAAGGAAAGCTACATTCCAGGTATCTTGATCAGTTCCAGGAACAGGGAAACAATATTACAATGGGTACAATAGGAGTTATACTTCCAGGTAATAATACAATTTTAGAACCTTATCTTCAGCATCTTTACGATGTGAATCAGGAAAAAAAGCATGCAATAAAAAGATATGAGTTGAAGGAAGCATAGATGCAGAAGCCGTTGCCAGAAGCAGTCCTGAATCACTGAATTTTGAGACAAAAGTTCTGATGTTTTTAACTCTCTCAGATGATCAAAGACAATAAGTTTGTCTCCTTAAATATTTCATTTATATAATTCTTTACAGTTTACAAAGTATTTTTTGCACATATTTCCCTTTAAAATAGTGACTGTCTACAATGTTCCATGCTTCACATTGTGAGGAAAACATGCACTGAGAAAGCTTAAATTCTGAGGAAGTCTGGAGCATGTAAACCACTGACTACAATATTTTGGAGGCTCAAGGAGGAAACCAACAAAGGATATAAAAATAATTATAGTAGGAGACTATAACTGACATCTATTATTTTGTTTCTCCTATATCCTTTCCTTTGAGAAATTGCTGCTTTCTCTCTCCATGATTCTGGTAAGACTACCAAATGTGACTGTTCTTCCCTTACCCCAGATGTGGTCACATGACCCAAGGTGGTAAATCAGAATGCCCTATCTTTCTAACTATTATGATTGGTCACCATGATCAGTCCAGGGCCAATGAAACCTAAGTAAGATCACTTGGAGTCCTTTTTGAAGTAATTATTTGTATGTGTGAAGAGCAATCTTCTGTGTCTTTCTGAGCACAATGTCTATGTAGATTTGAAGTTCCTGATGGCTCTCTACTCAACACAGGGAGACAATCTTCTAGGAGATGTAGTCGAGCCAAAAAAAGGAGCCAAGAAATCAAGGACATTTTTTGAGCATCTGGATCTAGCTATATCAAAGCTAGTCAACTCCTGACATTTTTACCTAATACATTTTATATTCACTTAGATGTGTTTGGATTGTGTTTCTGTCTTTTATATCCAGAATTCTAAATGATTCAGAGACTCAGTTCTTTTGAACCAAGTCCTGACTTTTATCTGTCTATTTGTCTATGTATCTGTCTGTCATCTTAAAGATATTGCTTATTTATCCTAACATCCCAGTTAGGATAAATGTATTTACTAGTTCAACAGCTATTCTTTGAATGTCTTTTAAGCACTGGAGAGGCACTGGTTATTCTGTACTTTCCTCCCTTTCCTTTTACCATTTCTCTTAAGAGCTATGAAATACTGTGACTATTAAACTAATTGAATATCTACATGATCACAGTACAAATATCATCAGAAGGGTTTGTACTCTTTCAGAAAGAAATTCCTCCCTCTCATATTGTGGGAGCTCAAGAAATCAATGTCATTTATAAGTGTATTTTTGGAGGGATTCACATTTTCTCTGATTTCAAATGGTTAAACAAAGGAGTGTCATGAAAGAAACAGCAGAAGTATAGTTCCAAAATTAGTGTAGGTAGTTACACTTACACATATGTAGTGACTGGTCCAGTTTCAACAATTATTCAACAGCCTTTAACTCTGAGACATTTCCCCTGACAAAGGGGAAAAAGACACCATTCTTTCTTCTGCTGTTTCATTACACATCTTGTACATCTATGTCTGATTATATATTACATTATAGACCAAGTCCTCATATTCATGGCATGTGGGAATTAGGTTTTTCATATGTTAATTTTCTATATAACTGAAAATTATACCCTTAAATGACAAAATGATTTTATAACATTAATCTATTTAAAGGGATCTTTAAAAACACATTATGTATTTCTACATTTCCTTATACAAAGTATAGTAATAATAATATAGCTACCATTTAATAAGTGGATTCCATGTGGTGTCTCCCGTGTTGGCTGTTCACATCCAACATTTCATTTAGACCTACTCCTATGATGAAAGGTACAATCTTCACTTAAGAGAGGAGTAAATTGAAGATCAAAATGGTTAAGTAACTTAGCCAAGATTTAAAAACTACAAGGATGTAGAGCTGGGATTTGAACTCAGATTGTCTCACCCCATGGCTCCTATTAGTACGGTGTCATCATTAAGAACATAAAGTGTGCTCTTTGCAAAGATTAAACGATGCTCTTCCTGGCTTCAGATACTCTAAACAATTTGTCCTGGTGCAAATGGCCTCACATTGCTTTTTCGTTTGAATTATATCTGCCTTTTAAATCTTTCCCTGTATTTTCTGCCTTACTGTGAGAATGCTGACTGTAATTCATTGCTATTGTAAATAGACCTGGCTATTGTAAAATGTGTCCTTCATTTCAGTTGATTGCTGCTTTTAATCAAAGTAGGTTTTTTAGGATAAGCGATTTCAGGTCCTTTGTGTAGCTACGTGAAATCAATAATGATGATAGTGATGATAATATAGTGATTATTTATTGACTATCTTCTATAAGACATGAGATGTATTACATATGTGGCCTATTTAATCCTCACTTTAGACATTTCTATTGGTTGCTCAGGACTTTTTTCCTTTATTTTCTAGGTGTTAGGTAAGTTTCAAACAGAAGATATTGACTGATAAATTATATCTTGCTTAATTGAGCTACTTATACACACACATACATGCACACAAGTCATGTGCCACATAATGACATTTTGGTCAACAATGGACCACATATGGTTATATTGAAGAACTGACTAATTCTTATCACCTAGTAATGTCATACCATCGAAATGTCATAGCACAACTCATTACTCACATGTTTATGGTGATGCTGGTGTAAACAAACCCATTGCAGTACCAGTAGTATAAAAGTATAGCACATACAATTAGAGTAGTAGGCTATGCAATCTAAGTTTGAGATGTGTAAGTGCACTTACTCTATGATGTTTGCACAATGATGAAATCACTTAACAACACATTTCTTAGAATATATCCCTGTCTTAAGCAGTGTACATCTATACATATGTGTCTATACATATATATGGGCACATATATTCATATATTTCACATGTGAATATATACATATTTTTACGTTTATGCATTTTCTCTCACTCTCTTTCTCTCTCTCTCTCTCCTCTCTCACACACACACACACACACACACACACACACACACACACACAGCCCTAAAAGCTCTGATTACTTACATTGACCTTTTTGACTGGCCAAATATTGGCAAGGGTAAAATGGGAACAGGAAAACCCCAAATGGTGATGTGGTGATGTGTCAAAGACACCTTTAATAGAGTCATGATGTTCTGGTTGGGTAATGATTTAACTATCACTGTTAAGTGCTGCAAAGTTTGAAAGCACGTTATTAATTCATGTGATTACTCATTATTATACATCCTCAGTACCTAGAGCTACAAGAGGTAAGAAGTGTATCTTTAAACACTTCTCAATTATACTAACACTAATGTGTTTTGTTGTAATTGTTCCTACCGAGCCATTAGGCAGTGAATCTGTAGAATACGAATATATATTTAAAAGTACAAGGCTGCTTGACAACTTTTACAAAGTTTGCATTGTAAATATATCTTTAGTAAAATGATTTTTGCTGAAATATCCCCACCTGAACAACACAAATATGGAGTTTTCTGTTTTTTTTACATACTTACTTAAATGTAAGGCAAGAGGATGGATTTTGACGTTTGCCTGATTTAAAAACCAAACAAAATAACAACAAAAAAACCTACTCGATATTTTTCTCCTCTCTGACACTGAGCTCAAAATAGAAAACAGAGAGACAGTGGTTTTCTGGAAGGAGACAGGATATATTAGCTAGATGGACTGACTTTTTTGTTTTCATGTGGTTTTAGAGAAGCATTTTAAGTGCCTTGTACGTTATAGTCTATATGAGTTTTGTCTGAATTAAAATTGCAAAGTAGAGGTGTGTGTGTGGGTGTGTGCGCACGTGCGCGCGCGCAAGCATGCACGTGTGTTTGTGGGATGTGGCTAGATACTAACTACTGGAATGCTGAGACTATTGAACTTCTCAGGTGTGACTTAGGTTTATAGTTGAATATACATCTACAAGTAGCTAATAGAGAATAACTATCTTCAGTGAACTGCATATTTTTAAGCATTATCCCCATCCCTCCCCTTTTTTTTTTTTACTAAACCAAAAGCAAATTGGACTAAGACTAAACTTGGCTTTATAGACCACTATAGGGCTTAGCAAATTAACTTTAATATTTTCATTGGAAAGACCATGTATTATTATTTGGCTATTTTAGGGGAAATGCACATAAGGGAAAGAAAGACCCTGAAGGCAGTCTAGTTCAACTCTCTTTGGATGCTTCAATTTATTCTCATAATATTCTCTGCTGCTAAAAGTTTACCCTGCTCTAAAGAGATAATTCATTATCATTTTAATTTATCCACTCTCAGTATCCTTGGAATTTTGTAAATATTTTTGAATTTCTTATATTTATCTTCTACTCTGTCCTAGTTGCCTTGTTTCAGGGTTCTGTACCTTATTAATAGTTCTAATCAACTGTGTTGTCAAATATTATGGGATTTCTAAAAATCCAACTCTTTCGCCTACCTTAGGATTTACACTGTAAGAATGTGATTTATTAGAATCCTGATTTTCAGCACCATACTATCTGAGAATAGCCAGAGGAGATGCTGAGGTTTAAAATTATAGATATAAGTGATTTGATAGATAGAGTGATGTAATCAGTGCTGGCTCTGTGTACCTGACCATGTCTGCCTGGGTAATTTAACAGAATAGTTGGAAGTGCTGTAAAGAATTGCCTCTAGGGAAAACAAACTCATGTGACGCAACACTTTTGTATAAGTCTTCATGTCTAGAGGTGCATATTTATTCTTTGGCAGGATATGATTGCTGCCAGGGCCTCTGTCCATGTTTTAATTGATTTTCCTTGGAAAGGTTTTGCTTTTTCTCTCAGGTAATTCTACTTTGCATCATTTGTTTTTTTTGCCCTGGATAGAGTAAATGCACTTCAGAAGGGGAGAACTCCCAAACTGTAAACTTAAAGGTACGTCCTAGAGGAAGCACTGTGTTGAACCCTGAGCGCCAGGGGCTGCTTGTGTGACTTTGGGTTCATTATGACTTTCAATTGTCTTTTTAACAAAACAGCATATATTTGTTTAAAATAGTTTAAATAATATGGATAAATAGAAAATAGAAAGTGGTTTCTTCTGTCCAACTCCTTACTTTCATTCTCTGGTTGTAACTACTATTAATCACTTGGCATGTGTTATTCCAGGCCTTTTAAAATGTACATACAGATGTATGTATATTTTATGAATAAAAAGTTAATTTGCTACATATGATATTTTGTATCTTAATAGCTACACTCAAAAATATTTCTAAGATTTCCTTTCAAATAAGTTTACCTTCAACTACTTCAATCTTTATGAATTCAAAGTATTCTAGAACATAGATATCCTATGTTATTTTACTGAAGAACCTTTATGTTGTCTCCAAGTTTTCAGTATTATAAATAGTGCTACAGTGAAGAGAATTGCACATAATATTCTTGTATACTTGTGAAAGTCTTTCTGAGGAATACATGGCTACAATGGAATTGCTGAAACAATAATTTTGCTCTTTAAAATTTTGGATAGATTCTACTGAATTACACTTCAAAGAGTTTTTATTAATTTATCAAGTGTGTATAAGAGTTGGGGAAGTTTATCAAATTTAGCTCTAATTTTCTTCTGTATAAAATAGGAATAAATTACCCTTTTCTCAAGGTTAACATGAGGATTAGATGCAATAACACATGTAAAGCATCTAGTACTGTACTTAACCCCAAGTAGGTGCTCGATAAATCCTTATTCCCATTTTTTATTTATCCAACAGTTCCACTTTACACAAAGCAGCAATGCAGCAATTATTAGTTGGATCCAATTTTTCTACCTGGAGTAATCAGTGTTCTCAGGAGTCTAATATTTATACTTACATCAGTATTGAGTTTCTTAACTGTCAGAGTTAGTTCTAATCACTATTGCCTTTATATAGGTCATTATCCTTCTATGACACATGGTGCCTCCTCTAATTGGAATGTCAATGTTTTATGAGTACTTTGCAGATGTTGTCTCAGTCTTCTTGTGATTCTTTGTTTCCATATGCTTTGAGGTTTTGAGACATGGATTTCTTTTTTGAATGATCCAACATCGAAGTGTTCGCATCTATTTGTTCTGATAAAAAGTCATAAAGGAGTCTCTGGGAGATTTGCAGATGCTAAATTCTAATACTCCTCATCACTATGCCCAGACTTCCGCTCTTTTGTTGGATAACTCTGGGAGCACTCTGGTAGTTCTTTTCTGAAGTCCCCACACTTCCATTGAGACCACTCTTACTTTCTAGGATTGTATATACCTCCCCATACTTTATTTTTCACGAGGACTTAATTTACAACTTCAGTTGATTGCTGTCTCAAAGCTGTGATGAGTGTTGCTTGAAAAGTGAGATGTGATGCAAGACCATTCAGTAGAGGAGAAATGTCTTTGGCTTTGTGTATTTCATGTATATGCACCTGAATCCAAGTTTACAGGTTACCTTAGACAACCATTTGGACCTGGACACTGGTAGTCTCCAAGAGTGGGTGGGCTTTCTATCCAACTATCTCCATGAGGTGCTCACCCTCCAGTCACCCACCACAGAGCCCGTTTAAGCTTTGGATAACTCTGAATATCAGGTCTATTTTATTTAATTTAAGAGTCACTTCTGCAGTGCTTACTCTGTGCAGACACTGTTCTGGGTGCTTTACAAATATTAACTCATTTAATCCTTAATGGCTGCCCCCATTTTTCCAGTTCCACATCTTGTGGAAAGATAAAATATCTCTCATACTTTCTCGTAGGTCAAAAACAATGCCCACGTTCCCCAGAGGCTTCTCTTTTTCAAATGAAGAAATCCCAGTTAACTCAGTTGTTTCATATACTGCACAATTGTGAGTTATTTCATATCCTGGCCACTCTCCTCTGAATGTCCTTTGATTTGTTAATGACTCTTTCAGAGATTACAAGCTGTCTGGTTCTGGCCCACAGATGTGTTTTGCTTGGTACAATGTCTTTTTTTATTCATTTTGTTTTTAAATAAGAAAGAAAAAGCAAAAGAAATCTGAATGCTTTTCCATAGGGCATGCATTCTCCAGCTCCAAGTTTTCATTAGTGCCTATTGTCTTAGTTCTGGCTACACTCAACTTGTCCCCTAAAGGTGTCTGAGTTTGGGACCTCTGCTGAACTGTCATATCCAGAACTGAACCTAAATGCTGTCTGGTCACAGCCCAGTTGAAAGGGTCCTTCATTCTACGATGCTGTCAATATTGCAAATTCAGATTTATCTATTATAGCACATTTCATTACAAAGCATTTTTAATCCATATGTTAGCTGTTCCTCCACATAGATTTTGAAGCTGAGTTTAGTAATTCTACCTTCGGAATAAAAAATCAGTTGCATCAGTATTATTGGAGAGTGTATATTTTATTGACAGCTTATAACTGGATACTAAAGAGAGGGTTTATAAAGCCCAGTATTTTCCTCCATGTCTCTTAGCCTTACATTTCTTGCATCTTCTCTATTTCCTTACCCCCTTTTTCAGTGCCAACATTTAGCCTTACTGGTCCTCTCTTTCCTGAAATACTCTCTTTGGGACTTCTCAATCTCATTCTCTTAATTAAGTAGAACAATTTGTCCTGGGCTGGCTGTGCCAATCCTGGTGGTCACACCTATCATGTCCTTGGGTGTCAACAGACCCTCCACTTATCAGAAACTACTTTCCATACAAGGCAGCAAGTGATTACATTAACTAAAACATATTTGTTGCTATCACAATAAGATCACTTGTTGTAGAGCTAGGCAACACATCTGATCCAGCACTCTCCTTATAAATGGAGAAACTCAGATCCAGAAAGGTCACATTAGTTAACATAGATAACACAGCTAATTAATAGAGAGGTAGGCATAGAAGCCAGAACCGAGATTTCCCAAGACTATATGTAGAAAATTGTGCTATGGATGATGTTACTAGAAATTCTGTTTAAACATGGACTAGCACTAATTCCATGCATGCTAAGTATTGGTGATACTATTTTGGTCTACACCAAAGTAGACAACTGAATTTCCTCTTGGCTTACACAGACACGCTATAGTTGCTACAGTCCAGCTTGTGGCTAAAAGGATGCTGTATTTCTTTCCTTGCTGAGTTTTGCCATAAAATGCCTTTCGGATCTCCTGATGGAGCATTTCGCAAAAGGTAAAGAATTACAAAGTGAGCATTTCTGACTATACTAACATGAATCTGATGCAGCAATATTAAAGAATGATGGGATTTAAAAGTTGAAAGGGCCTTATAAATCACCTAATCTGATCCTCCCCTACTTTTAACCACGAGATTAGGCCTGAAGGGATCAGCCTTTTGCTAAGAGTCACAGAGTCATTTAGTTTTGGAACCAAGAATAGAACCCGGCTGTCCTAACTCTAGTATAGTTGCACAACTCCATATAGCTTTCATATAAAAACAAATAAACAAGAAAACCTATTTCTCAGCATTGTTTTGTGTTTATTGATAGCAAAGGGGATCATGTGCCACTTCCAGTAATCTCCTAATATTTTATAATAATCCTTGCATTATCTTGTTAAACTGTAGCTGTAGCTCTGTGCTTAATAGATTGAAATCTATTATTCATAATGCTATCTTGTTCCCATTCAAATAACATTATCTTTATGACTAAAATTTTATGGATTCATACTGAATTGCATAGCACAGTGAGAGGATAAAGCATTAGAACAAAGAGTTTTCATTTGTGAATTTAATTCAACAGGTATTTTTCAAAAAATACCTACTGTGTGCCCAGCATTAACCTTGGCACTTCTGGGGATTCAGAGGCAATATGTAACATGGCTTTTAGCTTCAGAGAACTAATATTCTGTGTGGGCTTCTGAGTGTACAGAAACATCTGGAGAACAACAGATTTTGAGGTCAGGCAGTGTTGGGTTTGCATCCTGGTTCTGTTATTTACTAGCTGTGGTATTTTGGGCAAATAACTTTAGTCGTCTCATTGTCCTCTATGGGGATAAAAAATAGCACTTACTTCATAGAGTTATTTCAAAGATTCCATTAAAAGACAAGACAGAAATCACTTAGCACATGTCTGACATGTAGTGCTTAAAGATGTTAGCTAATGTTCAAAATCTTTATCATTATGTCAGTGAATTCTACTGTGCTTCTTTAAAGCATATTAGAGAGCAAAATCAATAATCTCAATACATTTAGGGGAAGAAAACTTGGGCTTTGGATCTGAAATACCTAGATCTTATTGATTGACTTACTGGTTGATTGAGTTCTGTTTTGTGGCTCAGTTTGCCCACAACGGAAATCTCCAGCTTTGAAGAAGAGTTCTAAGGGGAAAGTTGGGAATAGCAGTCGCTTCACTGGGGGATTATATTGTTTAATTTTGAATTATTTGTTCTTGTGAGAAATGTCCTCCAAACTGACGTCTCCATCCTTTTGACTCTCAGTGTTTCTTATTCACCTCAGGTTCTCAGACAAAGGCCTTCTGACTGGTTGTCAGTTACTTGGGTCCCACCCTGCCTTATCTCAGACACTTCTGTTGTTGCTAATAAATTAGCCATCAGTGGAAAATATTTGAACCAAATGGTACAAAGTATTTTGGAAAGACTCGAAGTAGTCTTGTTGGTGATCTAAGATAATCCAATTAACTGACTAATTACTTGCCAAATCTTCCCTCCTTTCTTCCCTCCTTCTCTCCCTCCCTCTTTTCCTTCCTTCCTTCCTATTCCTTCCTTCCTTCCTTCCTTCCTTCCTTCCTTCCTTCCTTCCTTCCTTTTCCTTCCTTCCTTCCTTCCTTCCTTCCTTCTTCCTTTCTATCAATTTTTTTCTTCATTATATATATATATATTTCTTTTTCTTTTATTGAACCTTGAAAATAAATTGAATACATGGAAGGAAAATGGCTTTAACAATGCATCTGTACAATCTAAAATGAAAAAAAGTTAGGCCTATTTTGAAATAAAATGTTTCTTAAGCAACTTTTCAGTCAGGCTATTAATAATTATTTTTCAAAATGGTAACATACACCGGAGCATATTGGAATATTAGGGTTCTGTGAATAGCTGTCAACTTGAATTTGTATATATTTTTTCTTATCACTGAAAATACTGTGTTCTAATTTGCAGAGGAAGAAAATTTTATGTAAAATGACACATTTGTTAAATATGTTTGTGTGAGTTGATTTCTGTATATGCAAAATTAATTAGAGATCTAACACAGTTGGATTAATACTAGTAAAGATCAAATACTGGTTACCTAAAAAAAAACAATTAAGATACTTTTTTTCTAGAGTCATCTAGATATTTGTATCCATTCTCTAAGTCAGTTTGCTCATCTAAACAGAGCTTCTTTCAGAAAATTGATCAAATAGAAGAAAATTCTTACAGTAAGATAATTGAGAATTTGAAATACCAAAAAAAAAAAACCCCATACAACTCCAATATGCTAGAGTTGAAACCTGTAACTTGTGAATTAACAAGCCATTTTATTTAAATAGGAGAAAAAATACACTAGAATCATGAAACAACCCTAAATTCAACCGAGAAAAGAAAAATAACCTCCCTATGAAAGAAAGCATTCCCACAAGTATCATCTCTCTCTACTCTTTTGAGTTTGCAGCCATACAGACAGTTCCGAAGCCAGGAAACATTGCATTCTTTAGTTTTCTATCTTCTAGCCATTTTCTGAACCATCCAAACCAATACTGTTCTCTTGAATTGTATCTCCTTTTTGCATAACAACCATCAACTGATTTCTTTACCTATTCAAGAGGATGAATGCAAAATAAACACAGTTCTCTGGGAGAATCTAGCTTACCTATAGTGCATGTCACTCTGTCACATCACTCTCTGTTGCTTTCTTGGTTCTTTTCAACATGTCCGCAGGGTTCCTGAGATGACCCAAGAATATACTGCACACTTGGGTAAGGTAAAAGAAAAGAAGAAAAAGAGAAAGGTGCCCAGGGACGTTTGTACTAAGATACAGTGTTCATTGGTCAGTGCCGTCCCTGGCTGTATGGGATGTGGGAACAGAGCATTCAACCATGCAAGGTTAAATAGCAACCAACCGAGTGCCTCATACAACTATACAAAGGTAGCGAGCGAAAAGGCCATTGAAGCACAGAGCTGAGCTGGGGAGACTATTTATTCCAGCACTCCTCTACTTTACAGATAAGAAAACTGAAGTTGAGACATAAGTTCATAATTAAAAAATAAACTGGGAATATGATCCATGAGGTACTCTATTTGTTTTAAACTATTTCAGAATACTTTTTGGAGGATGTTGGCAAAAATTAAAAAACAGAAATGGAAGGCAACTGAGAGGTGATCTAGTTTATTCATCTCACTTTACAGATGAAAAAACCCAGGCCCAGAGAGGGGTAAAGCTCCCGTCCATGTACTGTGACCCCAGCAGTGCAGGACACCCACTGGTTTTGTCACCATGTGCTGCCTCTTAATTACCTGAAATTTGTCTTTTTACAGTTTTGCAAGCTTAATCTTGCTGCTTCTCCAGGCTAGTTTTCCTCTTTCTCTTTGGTTGTATTTCAAACAATGTATTGAGTGTGGCAACTGAATTATTACAGTTATCTGTATATTCTATGGGCAATTTAAAATTGGCTTGGATTAAAATGGGAAACTTCATACCAGTCATAAGAAACTCTAAAGAGATGGAGCAATTCAATCTGGTTCACTTCATAACGGCAATAAAGAAGAAATCGAACACTTTTTTTTCTCTCTTGCAGGCAGCAAAAAACAATTTACAGATTTTCTTATTAATCCTCACAGAGGAGCTGCAGCTGTTTTGCTGACCAGGAATGGCATCGTAGAGGTCATAAAGCAGGATGTTGCAGGATCCACGGGGTGAATCACAGAGTATCTCTGAACCTCAGTTTACTCATTATCAAAATGAGAGGATCTGGGCAGGGTGGCCTCCAAGATGCCGTCATGGACAAGTTCTAAGTGATTTCACAGACATTTCAGTCTGCAACTTAGATTTTTCTCACTCTTGATAACTCCTGCTTAAAGTCTTCTCTAAGGCTCTATAATTTTACTCTTTTTCTTGATCTTCCCTGTTTATAAATTTTCTTCATCTTTTTTCTAAGAGGAGCAAGAAAGACAGGATAACCTTTTCTGTATCATGGAGTGGCCCACTAATTAGAGTAGAGAGAATGAAGCAGTAAATGGACCATTACCTTATTTATCTCTGGTGGAATCTTAGTAGTTGTTTGGGACATTTTAAATTTTTTTCATAACTTGCCTTTACTCTTTCCATCTTACTCTAAGCATCTCACCTTCTAGTTTCTCAGACAAACCATCCATCATTAAGGTCTTTCAATGTTCTTTCTTTAAAATGTTTCTGCTGTTAATTTATCCTTTCCTTACCTCCCACACCAATACTGCCCTATCTCCCATCTTGGAAGAAAAAGAGAGCCTTTGTTATCCAAAAGCAAACTTCGGTTGTGGCCTTAATCCAATGCTCAATTCTTCTAAGTCAGTGGTTCTCATACCTGGATACATATTAGAATCACCTGGGAAAACTAATAAATAATACAGGTACCTTCCCCACCCGAAACAATTGAATCAGAATTGCTGCAGATCAGGACTAGGCATAGTATTATTGTAAGGGTCTTAGGTGGGTCTAATGTTCAGAAAAGGTCGATAACTAGTACTCTGAGGTCTTGAAGCATTAATCAACTTTTGTTTATTCTTTGGCTTTAATTCATTTTCCTGGCTCCTCATCAATCTGCAAATGTGCTCAGCCTTCTATTATTTAAAAAAAAAAAATCTTCCCTTGTCTCTCAAGCTATGATTCCATGCATTGTCCTCCCTCTCACTTTACCTTCTACTCCAGTCAGTCAGTCCTGAAATGGCTTTCTTTGAGGTCACCACCAATCACCAACGAATTCCCTCTCTGTCTTGATCATCCCCAGGTTCTCGGCAGGGCCAAGGGAAAATCTCTCTTCCCTTGGCTTCTGCGATTCTGCATTTTCTTGGTTTCTTTCCCACTTCCTCAGAAGTTTCTTTAAAATTAAATCCCTAAGAGTCCGCAAAGTATGGGTACTTCTCACAGTTTTATCCTTGTTGCTCATGGTTCTTGATTTGTTCCCTCCTCCAAAATGATTGCCTAAGTTTAAATGATCACATCCATGAAAATGGCTCTGAAATCTTCCTCACTCTCCTGAGCTGCAAGTTACACTTCATGGGAGACATCCTCATCTGGATGTCCCTCCTTCACCTCAAACTCAACATGTTTTAAACCAAGCTCATGCTCTTCCATCAGTTCCATTCCTTCTCTGTGGACTCTGACTACCACAATCTTCTCAGTTTTCTGTGCTTATAAACTCTAGGTGTCTGTCACTTTCCTCTCTTATTCACTCCCCACATTCTATAAATCCCCAAGTTGTGTCTAATTTACTTTCATAATTTTTAAGACATCTATTGCCTCCTCACATCTAATTCTTATTCACACCTTTTTTTTTTTAATAAAAAAATGTTTTTCAATTAAAGTTGGCATACAATATTATTTTAGTTTCAGGTGTATGACATAGTGATCAGACATTTATAAAACTAACGAAGTGATCACACCAATCAATATAGTGCCCATCTGACATCATACATGGTTATTACAATATTATTGACTATATTCCCTATGCTGTACTTTACATTCCCATGACTATTTTGTAATTAACAATTTGTATTTCTTAATACCTTCCCCTTTTTTACCCATTCCCCTAACCTCCCTCCCACCTGGCAACCATCAAAATGTTCTCTGTATTTATGAGCTTGTTTTTGTTTTGTTTATTCATTAATTTTGTTCTTTAGATTCCACATGTAAGTGAAATCATATGGCATTTCTCTTTCGCTGCCTGATTTACTCTACTCAGCACAACATTCTCTAGGTTCTCCCATATTGTTGCAAAGGGCATGATTTCTTTCTATTTTTATGGCTGAGTACTGTCTCATTGTACATATATACCACATCTTTATCCATTCACCTATTGATGAACACTTAGGTTGCTTCCGTATCTTGGCTATTGTAAATTATGCTGAAATGATCACATGGATGCATATGTCTTTTTGAATTAGTGTTTTGGGTTTCTTTGAATAAATACCCAGAATAGAATTACTGAGTCATTCTTTGTCTCTTGTTATAGCTTTTGTTTTAAAGTCAGTTTTTTTTCTGATCCAAGTATTGCTACCCAGCTTCATTTTTTCATTTCCATTTTTATGAAATATCTTTTTTCAATTCTTTACTTTCAGTCTGTGTCTGTCTTTTGATCTGAAGTAAGTCTCTTGTAGGCAGCATATGTAAGAGTCTTGTTTTTTTATACATTCAACCACCCTATATTTTATAATTAAAAAATTTAATCCATTTACACTTAAAGTAATTGATGATAGATATGTAGTTATTGCCATTTTATAATTGACATTTTTGATCATTTTTCTTCTTAAATACGTCTTTTTAACATTTTTTGTAATTACTGGTTTGATGGTGATAAATTTCATTAGCTTTTTCTTGTCTGGGAAGTTCTTTATCTGTCCTTTGATTCTAGACGATAGCTTTGTTGAGTACAGTAATCTTGGTTGTAGGTCCTTGTTTTTCATCACTTTGAATATTTCATGCCAATCTCTTCTGGACTGCAAAGTTTCTGTTGAGAAATCAGTGGACAGTTTTATGGGAGCTCCCTTGTAGGTAACTAACTGCTTTTCTTTTGCTCCTTTTAAAATTCTCTCTTGTCTTTAACCTTTGGATGTATCTTGGTGTAGGCCTCTTTGGGTTCATCTTATTTGGGACTCTGTTTCCTAGGCTTGGATATCTATTTCTTTTGCCAGGTTAGGTAAGTTTTCAGTCATTAGTTTTTCAATTCCTTGCTCTCTCTCTTCTCCTTCTGATACCCCTATGATGTAAATGTTGGTATGCTAGATGTTGTCCCTGAGGCCCCTTAAACTATACTCATTTTTTGGAATATTTTTTCTTGTTACTATTCTGATTGGGCGTTTTCTGCTATCTTATTTTCCAAAAAGCTAATTTGATCCTCTGCTTCATCTAATCTACTGTTGATTCCTCTAATGTATTCTTCATTTTAGTTATTATATTCTTCATTTATGATTGGTTCTTTTGTTTTCTATCTCCATTTTTATGTTTCCTATCTGCTTGTTGAAGTTCTCACTGAGATAATTGAGTATCCTTATAACTGGTGTTTTGAACTCTGCATCTGGTAGATTGCTTGTTTCTATTTTGTTTAGTTCTTTCTCTGGAGCTTTTTTCTGTTTTGTTTTGGGACATTTTCTTTGTCTCCTCATTCTGACTACCTCCCTGTATTTATTTCTATGCATTAGGTAGAGCTGCTATATTTTCCAGTGTTGGTAGAATGGCCTTAACTAGTAGATGTCCTGTGGGATCAATAGCACAATCTCCCTGGTCCTCTGAGCTGGATGCTCCAGATGTGTCCCTTTTGTGGTTGCATGTGCTCTCCTGCTATAGTTGAGCCTTGAGTGCTGTTGGCACATCAATGGGAGGGATTTACTCTCAGGCTGTGACTACAGTGGAGGAGCTATTGTGTAGGGCCTGACGCTCTGTAGCAAGATCTACTTTAGTGGGGCTCTGGTGGCTGCCAAGTCTGCCCTTGGGTGTGTCATTTGTGGAGGTGGTTGGATGGTGCTTGGTGTGGTCTAAATATGGCACTGGGTGTGTTGGTTCTGGGGCCTCTAGGTAGGGGCTCTGGTGCAGGCCAAGGTCAGCCTCTGCCTGTGCCCTGCCTGAGGCCACTTGGTATGAACTACAAAGTGATCTACAGATGAATGCTGAGCTATGAGATACCTGGGAGAGGCTAAGCTGTGAACTCAGTCTGGCTACCATTAGTGCTGGGCTTGCAACTGCTTAGCAAGAGGTATGAGGCATGCCAAGGACAGATGTTGCTCGTTTGGGGTTTGTGAACCTTTGAGAAATTTTTAGAAAAATCCACAGCATGAGCCAAGACAGGTCATTTGTATTGAAAAGCCCTTGGAAGCGGCTTGGGTAGGCCTGCAAGTTGGGTGGGGGAGCATTTCAGGGAATCATGAGGAGAGGCAAACAGTGTTAGCCAGGTTGATGGAGACTAAGATATGGCACTCACCTGTGTGTGCAGGCTGAGTTGTGGGAGGGCTTAGCAAAGGAGCAAAGACTTATGCCAGTACTGCTGTGGGAGAAAGCTGCCCCTCTAGCCCTTACTCTGAAGCCAGACAATTCACCTCCTCTGCATAAGTCCTTAACACCTTTTGGGTTGCTGCCCCAGCACTGGCGCTCGGAGTGAGTGAGTTCATTAGCAAGTAAGTATGTGTGTAGGCCTTTTAAGAGGAATGCCCAGACTCTGTCTCACTCAGCCACAATCTCTGCTGGTTTGTACAGCCAGAAATTATGGCAACGTTTCTTCCCTGCACTGGAACCCTGGACTGGGGAGACTGGTGTAGGACTCGGATTCCTTAGTTTTCAGCGGGGACCTCCACAGCTAAGATATTCCTCCCAATTTTTAACTACGACACATGGGCGTAGGACCAGCCCATTCAGTGTCTCTACCCCTCCTACTAGTCTCAACCATGGTTTATTCTATATATCCTTAGCTATAGGACTTCTGTTCATCTGAACTTCAGGTGATTCTCAATAATCGTTGTTCTGTAGTTTAGTGTGGAAAAAGGTGTGCACAGCCTTTACTTACTCCGTCATCTTGACTGGAACCCTGCCCTCAACTTTGTTTAAGCCACAGATCAAATATCCAGTCTTCTATGGTATTCTATACCAGAACCTTTCCAAAATCCCATCCTAAATTAGCCTTCCCCTCCTTGGTGGTCCCAAAGCACATCATGAGTCTAGTATGAGATTTAGAACCTTCTACTTTTTAATATATCACATCATGTACAGGTTTCATTACTTAATTGTAAACCTCTTGAAGTCAGAGACCTTACCTTTTTTCTTTCTTTCTTTTTTTTTTTTTAGATAGAGTTAGTGTTAAGAACAAGAGACAGTCTATCTGAATAAATACATACATACACACAGTTATAATACAGTGGAAATTTGTATGCACCACAAAGTGTATGGTGGCATAGGGCTTTGTTAACATAGGTGATACATTTATAACCATGACTTCTTTGACTTGATCACATGTCATACCAGTACATATTTCATGTGCTATTTCACTCAAACCTCCCAACAATCTTGCAAGGTCAGTATTATGAAAATCTATTTTGTAAATGTAGAAACTGATATTGAAATCATCGAGTGACTTGCCAGAGGTGACACAACTAATATTGGAAGAGTAGGGGTCAATCCAGATATAAAAGCTCATGCTTTTAATACTATTTGATTCCATTAGATTAAATGATGCCCTCTGCTCACACATTGGTGGTTGATGGACCAGGGAAGAAGACCCTTTGCTAGAGGAATAGTTGTGGATAGTGAATTGCTATTTTATTGCTGAATAGTAGTAAATATACTGGTTATTTTTTCTTTTGACTCTCATTATTCTTGTGGTATCCCAATTGTAGGGTCAACCTAAGCAACAGGTAGCATGGGAGCTTTCAGTTGTAGTGTGTGAAGACAATTTTCTAATATGCCAGCTCCTCTGGTGTGTCAGTCCATCATTTATATTATGTCCCTTTTCATCCAGAAGGCATTATCCTTAAGAAATCCCAGGTAAAATGACAATATTCTTCAACTTAATCATATGTTCTTATCAGCTAACCACTGAGGAAGGAGTTGTTCCAGTCTCATGATGTCCTCTCAAGATAGTTCCTATCCATGATAAAGTCACTTTCAGAGGGTATAGACTTATGTCCTTTACATGGTACCTATATGCTTTGGGAAACCTATTGGTATTTCTGTTGAATACGAATCAATATTAGTTTGCAAGAAATTTGAGGGCAAAGGGACATGCCTTTTAATCTCTTTATCGATCTTAGTATCTTACCAAACTATGACTCTGAATGTAAAGTATAGAAATAGTGTAATTTTGAATTCTTTATTTTTAAGAAAAAGCAAAAGAATAGGTTCTGTTTCTTGAAAGAAATCAGTAGTTTATTGTTAAAAAAAACTGCATTAAATTGATTTGCATTTGGGTATTTGTTCTGCACCAAAGAAGAAGGAAGGAAATATCTTTTCTAATAAGGTTCTAGCTGATTCTGGTAAGAGAACAAATATTTTAATAAGGTTCTAGCTGATTCTGATAAGAGAACAAACTTTTTTTCTTTAAACATAAATATTTGTATGCCCTATAAATCCCACTATAACTTTAAGTTCTATTCTAAAATAACTAAGGAGTTTTGGTATCAATTGTAGTTTTAAGATTTGACTCTGAATAAATATTTAGGGTTTGAATTTTTATTAGAAGTTCATTCAAATTTACCTACAATCATATGCTCTGAAAGTTATTATTTTAAAAGCATAGTGCTTTGGAATTTCTTGGCAATGGTGATTAAGAGTACAGACTCTGGAATCAGGATTGGATAGCCTGAAATTGAATTAAGGTCTTAATAATCGTTGACTGTGTAACTTAAAGAAGTTATTGGACTTCTCTGTGCTTCAGTTTCCTTATATGAAGAATAGAGATGATAAAAACCTACTCATAGATTTGTCATTTGGATAAGATGACATAGCATAGTGACTGACTCAAAAATAAGTAATCAAGAAATGTTAGTGATTAATAGTTTTTGATAAAATAGTTCAGCTCTGATATATTCCTTTTCAATTATTTCCTCCAATTATCTATTCTTTGTCTAACTTTATTCCTTTTCAAGGTTTTGTTTTCAGGAAAACCAATTTGAAACATTCCCTACTACCATTAAGAATCTCTGGAGCTGACCAGAGAATGCTGGGTGACTTTCCTATCCTTAGCCACAAACTCTGTCCCTTTCTGTCTCTGGGGCACATTCCTCATCATTTTTTGCCTTCAAGTGGCTTGCTCATGTATGTGCTTTGTAATTTTGTTTTCAACAGGCAGTCCTAAAAGTCTATGTAGGCCAATATCTAGTTCATGTTTCATAATTTTTTCATCAAATCTTGTAAAAAAAAATCAGACCAAGACTAGCCCCAAACCATATATATTTTTCTTTTTACTAGCAAGGTGCCAGATGGCACTTCGGTAGGATAATAAAGGAAATCTGTTTCCTTCCTCACATTTTATATATCTGTCATAAATCTTAACTGACTTTAGATGAACAGCAATTTGGAAGTTCAAGTTTCAGGTGAAGGTTCAGTTTGAACTTCATTTTAATGTTTTATTAAAATTGATTTGCTTTTGTGAATATAAATTAATTCAATATCATTTTACAGGAAGCTTGTTGACAAGCAGTGATAACACTTTAGCATTAGGCAGTTTTTTTCCTGCTTATCTTTATTGAAGAACTACCATTAAGAAGCCCTTAGCTTTTATTATTCCTTTGAAATATGGATAACATCAAATTCTGCATTATCTAGCAAAAAAGAAAGAAACCTAAACACCAGTAACGGTGCTGTCAGAATTGATTGGTATTTATTAACAAATCTAGCAGACTACTGAGGCTTAAAATGTATAAATTATTAGGTCATTGCTTTTGAATATAAATTATAATAATTTCAAGTTAATAAAGTATTTGAATTTCTATAATTTAAGGAAAAGCAAAAGCAAGAATAGTTATTATATTTGTTACTAAAATAGTTACTAAAAAAAGCCACAAAACCTGGGTCTAAATTTTACCTAGACTGGGAAAAGGTGATTTTATAGGAAATCAGCCTATACACTAAATTGATGAAGTCAAAGCTAGTTTTGGGAGCATGGGGTGGGATGAAAATAAAGCTTATAATGCCACTGATAGATACTGAGTTATGAAAAATATTAGGTGAAGAGAATTGGGACATAATTTATATTTTATCTGAAAGGGGTTATCAACCTGAATTATCTTAGAGATTGGTGGCAGGAAAAATTATTTTATTTTATTATTCAAAGATAAGACTGCAGAAAAATAGAAAAACAGTTTAATACTATGTTAAGGAAAATATGCAACATTTTGCTTATTTGCCTAACCCTTCTTTCTCTCACAACTTCTCAGTGTGGGTAGAAGGTTGGGGTGGAAGTGCTGTTAAATCATTCCATGGTTTCCATTGAGAATTATATCTGTAAACCAGGGTCAGCATGTGGATGAGGGCCAGCACCATGCATTAGGGGTTTATAGAGAGGGTAAGGAGAGAGCAGAGATAGATATTAACCCACAGGAAAGCAGATTGCCTGGGTCAGCTGCCGGCAAGAACTTTGTGCATGAGTCATGTGCTTCTCTCTGTTTCCTGGAGTACTGGATAGGTCTCGCAGTCTAGGCATGAACACCTGGAGCCTGTACACATTGGCACTTAGACAGAAAAGGTATCAAATGGCCAGCAGGTATCAAATGCAATGCTTGAAAATTTGGGAGTTGGGCTGGCTGCAGCTTAGACCCCAGCTTTGCCACCTATAAGCTGTGTTACTTTGGGCAAGCTCATCACTCTTTCTGAGCCCCAGTTTTCTCAAGTGTAAAATGAGAATAAAACAAGTGTTCATTTCCTGGGCTGTCTGAACTGTAAATGAGAGAATGCATATCAAATGCTTAGCACAATGCCTTGTACTTACTAAGGGCTCACAAGCTACTGCTGATATTGTGCAAAGTGCCTGTCATCTATGAAGTGCTCAATAAATGGTGTGTATCATTGTAGACATTTTAAAAGTCTTATTAAGAGTAATCGTAACAAAAACAAACAAGTTATTCTCTCTGGAAATATCAAAATTCTGGTGAAGCAGGCAGAGGTGATGGGTTCATAGTTAGGGGAAGCAGTTTGACCTGGGATTTAAAGTCAGAAGAACTAGCTGGAAGGCTGGGTCTGCTGTTAATTGCTGTGGGACTTGGGGCAAGTACTTTCAATGTCTTTGAATTTCATTTTCCCTGTCTTTAAATGGGGGTGATGATGCCCATCACATAGTGTAGTGAGACTCATAGATGGATTCAATGTGAATTCCATGTGTAACATACAAAATAAGGTAAGATGCTATTGCATCAACTAGCAAGAGGCCCTCACGACCAGACTCTTGAAAGAAAGAGTGTTTATACCACTCCTGCATGCTTACTGACTCTGTGTCAACTGCTCTCACTCCTGCTTTCATTTTTGGGAAAAAATTCTTTGAAAGAATTGCCTGCTTCCTCATGATCTGCTCAGTCTTTTAATGCCATTAAACCTGATTTTGACATTTAACATTGTTTTGGAAAGTGATCTCCCATTTTCCATTGGATTAGTAAAATCTAAAAGCACAAAATCCAGACTTTCCTCTTTGAACTCTTTGTAACATTTGACACTATTACTTCCTCCTACTTCCTGAGAAGCTACTGCGGGCTGCACTGCGCTAACCACCTTGCATACATGATTTTATTGAAATTATACAAAACCTCTAGGTGCCAAGTATTATGGCCCCATTTTATGGAGGTGGAAACTAAGACACAGAGATGTTAATTAACTTGCTCAATATAACATAACTGCCACATAAGTAGCAAGAGATGGGGTGGGGGAGAAAGAGAGAGGGAGAGAGAGATTGTAAGAGAGATAGCGACCCTGTTAATACTGGTGCTTCTTCTTGGAGATTTATCCTTTTCTTAGCTTTTATTTGTAATCGTTATATATTCATTAAAATACCCAAAGCACTGTGTACCTTTCTTATGGCATTTGTCTCACACCTAACTCCTGGAATTTGTTATGATTCCTGAGCAATTTGTAATCTCCTAGAACCTCCTTTAACATAACATGCTGTTGGTACAAATTATTTTTTTTTAACAAAGGGAACATTTGACAAAGAACCTTTCCTTGGGCTGATAAGTCTGAAGAGTTAACACTAAGTAAGAACATTAAAACAACATCAATTCCTTCCTAGCTCATTTACCTTTATAACTAATAAAAACAACGACCTTCTCAAGCTAAGAGTTTTTTAGTTAATTGGTCAAGGGGCTTTTTCATAATATTTCAGAAACAGAGAAAGATAGCTGAAGAGACAAAATGTGCATTTTCTTGAAGTTGCAATTTGAAAATATCATTGCTGTTCTGATTAATGACAAAGAATCCCAGCCAGAGTGGAGTGTAAAGTGATTTAGATAAATTCAAGATAAGGTAATGCTCAGGAGAGAAATTTGAGCAAGTTTGCATGATGCCCAGATGGACCATAAATAAGTGAGAATGAGTGTTGTTACTTTTCTTGCTGACCTTTATTTAACAGAACTCTCATTAGAAAACAGCTTGCTTTAGCTTACTATTAAAATTGCTGTTTGTTCACCTGCTTTGAAAAAGGAACAGCCAAGGATAAGCACTGAGGTAGATTAAGAGTTTGCCGACTTGGTGTTGATGCAATTCTCTTTAGGCCAGAAGTGAGAACATTGTTATAGTCATAATACATATATATTTTCAAATAATATAATGTATATTCATATACTATATATGTAGTAGGCAAGGGGCTGATGTGTGAAGTGGATGCAAAGCATAGTGTGGAACACAGCAATATTTTAAAGGAAATGTATTAAAATATAGAGGACTACTAGGTATAATAAAATTCCCATTTTTGTAGGGGAAAATAATTGAATATAGGCAAATTCATATGGATCGACTTTTTACAAAACATTCAACTTATACTAACCAAAATTTTAGAACGTATGTGATGTTACCCTATTTAACAAATAGAGATTAAGCTCAGAAAAGTTAGATGATGTGTCCAAGGACACGTACTAGATGCCTTTTGAACCCAGGTCAACTTTCTTACAATTCCATAAATCTGTCTTTTATAAAATATAGTTCCTCTCGTCATGATAATTGTAAGTAGAAGAAGAAAATAGAAAATGATGCATGTGTATAACTATGTGATAAGTAAATAACAAAAGGCACAGTCCTCATCTATTCTATGTAACAGACTTTAAAAAAAATCTCATTTATTAATTTTTTTGTTGATTACTTTTCACTAGAATGTAAGTTCCATAAAGGCAGGAAATTAATTCGCATGCTCTCTCTTGCTCCCTCTCTCCCTCTCCCTTCTTCCCTCCCCTTCTTCCTCTCCACACACACACACATACACACGTATGCACACACACACACAAGCATGAACACACACAGATATACACACACACACGTGCACTTGATAAATGTTGAATAAGTGAAGGAGCCATGCTTTAGTTTTTGCATGTGCTTCTTCTCTGCCTAGAAAGCTTCTCCTCTAATCCCTGCTACTTCCGCCTTTGCTTTATTTTTTCATGTTTATGCGTCTTCATTTAGCATTGCAGTCATTTCTTCCTCAGTGAAGATTCCCCTGACATCCTTGACTACATTGATGTCTCCAATTGAATAATCTCTTAGCACTTACTACATTTGTAATTTTACATTTATTTGTGTGACTATTTAAATAATGTTTTTCTCATTCAGGACTGTCACCTCATGGTTGGCGGGGAGGAGCTCATTTCTGCTTTGGCCCAATATTGTAACTCTAATACTCATCATACTGCCTAGAAATAGCAGATATTCAATAAATATTTGTTGAATGAATAAATGAATAATTGAATGAACATAGACATGACGCGAGGACTGATCAATTAAATAGTAGCAGGACAGATTTTTAAAAAATAGTATGGACACCTGAGCACATTCATTGATCTAGGGGAAGAATCTTCTGGTAAACAAACTAAGCACCATCTGAAATCAAATTTACATACAAAGCAACTTTTTATATAGGCATATAAATCAGACCACAGCTCCTATTTTCTTTACACCATTTTTTTTTTCAGTTTCAGTTCAGCAGACACTAAATCTACTTGTCAATGAGGAAATAGCCCTAGGGATCGAGAAACAGGTTGCAGTAGACATTCTCTAGCCAGTTTTCTCTGTACCAGGGCTGCTGTTATCACTTATATACCCAAAAAGGTATTCTCAAATTTGGTAACATATTATCTAAGCCTTCCTTCTCTTTTAGATATGAACTTTATTTTTTTCTCTCTCAACTTTTCTTCTTATTCATTCCAACAGAGAACTGAGTCCTGTGCTGTTCTATTTTTATGTTTTTAAAGCAAATAGTTACTGTGACTTGTCTACACAGAGAGCCCAAACACCACACAGGATCAAATAAAACCACTAGGAAGCGAAGTTAAACCAGCCATTGATCATCCCCACAGAGAGGAAGAAACTGGATCTATCCTGTTATAATTTTGCCTCTAAAATTAGGAATTATTTTCTTCTGGATATAAGGTTGCTGCTTTTTCTCCCTTAATTTCTTCACTTGGAATATACTAATAAATGAAAAAGAAAATCCAAATACAATCGGTGGTTCCAGATTTACTACAGAAATACAATCTCTCTGAGAAAATACATTATACTTCAGTTTGATGGAACTACAAATTCTTTTTATGGTCAGAAATTTTTAGATGCTTATACCAAACCAAACTCAAGACATTCATGAATTATCTCATGGGCAAGATTTACTAAGTGCTTCTCTCTCCTTCTCATAAACTGCCTTATACAGCAGTTCCTAAATGATCCTCTTTATCTATGTAAAACAAGAAAGACCCTAGACTTGCATTTAAATTGCTGACTATTTTTAACTTTCTAAGAGTTTCACTTTGAAAGATATTTTACCTTTGTGGATAGGAGTTATAGAGTCACGCACTTGACCTTTACTAGCTTTCTAGTGAAAATTTTAATAACAAAAAGAAAGGTTTAAAAAGTCTGGCAAAACCAAAGTCGTTGTTTATAAAATCCTGAATTGTGTACAAACAAAATACAATAGAATTCCCCAGACATATGTAGTATAGTAAGGGCTTTATTTTGACAAAGTTCCAAATTGAATCCTCCTTTGATAGATGCCTACGGGGACTGGTTTTATAAATCATTTCCAATCAAAGAAAGTCTGTGCGTAATATGATTCTATGAATAACCAGGCAACATCAGAACTCACAAGCCCTTCTTTTTTTCCTTTTCCATAAAAGCCTTATCTACACCATAGTGTACAAAGGATTCAGTGAAATTCATTGAAATTTGTTGGAAACTGAAAATGAGCTCCTATGTATAGACTATTCTGGAGTCCTAATTTCACAATCAGGAAAACACCAAGATGACAAGGAAGCTGCCTGTGGGATTCATCTGACATTTTCCCTACTTAGTACAAATGCTAGCCAATGTAGACCAAAGCCCTCCTCTCTAGTAATATAAGCATCTTCTCTTTCTTTCCTAAGAAGTCGGCAGGCTTGACATTTTGACAGCTGATTTATTTCCTCCCCTCCTCCTGAGCTGAAATTCTCACCCAGGCTCATCTATCACCCTAGCTTTGATGAGGAGGGGGTTTGGGCATTTGCTGTTGGAGGCTGTCAGACTTGAAGTTGGTTTCAAATGAAAGGCTCCAGCATGCTCTTTAGAAAGATAGAGTAGCTGCTGTGGGCAGACAGTAGAGAGGAAAGGACGGGGAAACTGTCAAAAAAATTATTTGATATGGGTCCGTGAATATAAAGAGTAGAGGTGACAGGACAGGTGAATGAGAAGTTAGTAAGCACATGGCAGGTCCAGGGTTTTCTTATAAAATAGTTCCATGTAGCACTCTTTCTGAGGTGCATGATTTATTTGTCCACTTGGTCATTTACCCTCCTGAGGTCAAACTGGACTCTAAGAAATCTAGTATATACATTATTGATCCAGTAGTTATGAAGCATTAACTATTGCCAAGAACTCTGTTAGGCACTGAAAATACTGTGAAAATACTGCACTGAAAAAAAATGGCTCTGACCCAGTCCTTACCCTCCAGGGACTTATAATTTAATTGGAGAAGAGGAGAACAGGTTAGTGAATTAGCAAATAAAAGATGATAGCACAGTGTGTAAAGGGCTGTGGTAGGATTATGCGCAAAATATTCTTGGAGCAAATAGCAATATCTTGTGAAGATTTTCAAAAAATCAAACTTTGAAAATCTGTCAGATTTTTATGACAATGAATATCCATACTTTTGGAAAGAGATACTAAAGCAGTAGAAGAACTAGAAAAGATCACCAAGAAAGATGTGTCATTAGAGACCAAGGCTAAGATCATTCATGCATTTGTATTCAGAATTCCTATGTATTGTTGTAAAAGTTGGAAAGCAAAAAAGGCTGATAGGAAAAAAATAGATTCATTTGGAATATGGTGTTGAAGGAGAGCTCTACGGATACCCTGAAAAAGTGGACCCTAGAACAAATTATGCCTGAAACATTATAGGCAAAAATGACAGAACTGAAGCAGTCCTGCTTCAGACACATGGTGAGAAGGCAGACTCCTTTGGATAAGACAATAATGCCGAGAAAATAGAAAGAAGACTAAATGTGAGAAGGACTCACTCCGTAGAGGTCATAGGCGTGAGTCTATAGGAGCTGAGAAGGGCTTTTGAAGACAGGACATTGTGGACATCAACCCTCATTCATAGGGTTGTCAGGAATTGGCACATAACACACACATATTACTGTTAACAGTTGCCCTTATGGGGGTGGATTTGAGAAATGACAAAATACTAAAGGAAACATCTACACAAATGCAATCACTGGCAACACAAATCAATCTTCAAGAATTTGAAATTTGAGAAGTTGTTTGGTGCAAAATAAAGTTCAGAACTGATTAAAGAAAAGTTTAGCCTATAGTAATAGATTAGTATTTTTATTGAGAAATTAAATGAAATTGAATGCCTTTGTGTTAAGAAATTCATAAGGTTAAATCTAGGATAACTGATGATGCTAATTGCCAATTTCATGCCTGTCCCGTGCTGAAGTCATATTATGTGATGATGCATTCATCTGGTCAGGTTACCAGTAATTCAGCCAGTGTAGTCATAGACAGAGTGAAGACAAAAAACTCTGAAACTGGAGGCTGACAAGGTCTAAGGAAGGCACTAGATTAAAGTCATTTTAAAATGAATGCATAACATTGGGTTTATTATCTCAGAAAAGCAGACATTTTCTTGATTTTTTCCAGAATTGCCTCTTTCATTTTGGATCTAATAAGAAATGAACAAATGTCACACATTTAGGAAATTCTGCTTCTGGTACTGGCCAGATGCTCAAACACCTTAAACTCTAATATGATACCATGATGCTTAAATCACTCTTAAGTACTATCTGCTAAATGAACTTAGAGACATGCACTACCAAGAAACAAGAACTAAAGGAGATATTTTAAAACAAATTTCTCAGTGTCATTTTATATACATATACATATATACGTGTGTGTGAGTGTGTGTGTGTGTGTATATATCTATATATATATCACCCTAGATAATAATAAAGTGCTGATAGATAATATGTATTATGCACTTAATTTGTGCCAGATTACCTCACTTAATCCCCACAACCCCGTGAGCGACGTGCTATACTATCTACATTTCTGCTGAAGAAAGAGAGGCTCGGCAAGGTTTAAACAACTGGTGATGGGCAGAACTGGGATTCAAATCAGCTCTTCAGGGCTGTGAAGCTAGTGTTCTGATGCTCCATTATACTGCATATCTAGAGATTGTGGTTTTCTTAATGAGTAAATTAGCATTCATTAAAGTAGTTTCACAGGAGTTTAAGTCGACTTTTTCTTTAGGGAAGGAATCCATGAGGCTTCTGTGTTGTTCATAGAGGAAAGAAAAATCTTTTCTTCAGATTCTCCCTTTTAAAAAATTCCCTTAATCACTGGCAGCCTGTAATCACTAAATACATTAAAGATGGTTAATCTGACGTCCTATTTATCAGGCGTCTCTATGGCTGAAGGGAGAGTAAATTTCAATAGCTTACTAGCTCTTTGACCTTGGGCAATTTGATTAACTTTTCTAAACCTTAGTTTTTTTTTTTATCTGTTCAGTGGAAAGTAGAAGATCCACTGCTCAGGCATGCTGGGAAGATTAAATGACAATAACAGTGAGAACACTATTACTTTTCAAGCATCTCCTCTGTGTCAAGTACTCCAATAGGGCGCTGGCACACATGATCACATTTAATCTTTGACCCAAAGAGGGAAGCATTATTGTCACTAATTACCAGTGAGGAAACTGAGGCTTGCTAAGATTTTAAAAACTTGACCTTGGTCACATAGCTACAAAGTACAGAGGTGAGATTCAGACCAAATTTCTCTGTTTCTAAAGCTTATGCTTGTCACGGATGCTATGTCATTTTCACATAAGACTACTTCCCTAAAATACAGAACATTCTAGCAATATTGGGCATTACTATTTGTACCAATTTGGACAATAAGATTATTTTAATATACTTTAATTATTTGAAAACATGTACCTGGTGAGTGATAGAGAGGTCACTATTAACCAGACCAAAAGACTGACCATGCTGATTTCGAGAGCAACAAATGAATGCAAATGAATAGTACATTTATGGATTATTATTAGTTGATTTCCTATTTCCACACAGGCTACTGGGGCTTGTATATTCAGAAAGGGGTATTGACCCCAACTGAACCTTCCAATCTGGCATTGCCATCCCATCTCTCAAAACCACGGGAGAGCAGAAAAATTATAGGACATATTTATGTCTGTAGTCATTTGTATAGATCTGTGAAGATGTCATTTTGAAAAAGAAGTCATCTTTTGGATAAGATCAAATTCAGACAAATTGAATTTTTATTTGCTTTGACATAGATTGGAATCAGTGATGTGATTTTTTCCCTCCTATGTAGAGAGGAGAAAAAAAAAATCATCTTGATAAATCTCCTTGACTTTCTTCAAGGTGTTCAGTATCTTTTTCTTTAGAAAAAGTAGCAGGATGTTATGACACAGGATGTTATGGCACAGAGCTTTGAAAAACTCATGCTTGGAGTCTAATGCTACCAATGGATTTTGTTGGGGGAAAAACATTGAATTCCTACATTCATCAGTTTATTCATTCATTAATTTACAACTGATATGTCGGGGAACAAAACAAAATCCCTGCCTGCTCTCATAAAGTTTATATTCTAGCAGGAGAGACACAATAAAAATGCAACATCTAATACTTTGGAGGATAATTTGATATGTTTTGGAGAAAAAGGAACAGAATTTGTGCAAGAGGATATGATTTGAAATACAGTTTTCAAGAAACTCTTCTCTGATGAAGTGGCATTTGGTGGAGACCTAAAGAAAGTGAGCAACTGACTGAATCATTTGGCTATTTAGGGAAAGAATTTTCCAGACAGCAGGCATAGCAAAATCAAAGGCCCTGAGGTTCTAGAGTGTGTAACAGGTTTGAGGAACAGCGAGGAGGCCAGTGTGGCTGAAATAAAGTGCTAAATGGAGAGAGGTAGCAGAAAGGCCAGGGAGAATGCCAGGCTGATCATACATGGTCTGTGGCCCACTGTACGGTCTAATTTTTTCTGTAGTCAGATGGGAAGATGTTGCAGGCTTTTGAGCAGAAAATATTATGATTAACTTCAATTTTGAAATGACCACTGGTGTAGGATACAGACTAAAATGTGTGTATAGAAGCAAGGGGAGGCAGAAGCAAGAGATCAATGGTGAAAATGCATGCAGTAATCTGAGAGTTGGTGATAACTTGACCAGAGCAGTAGCAGTGGGAATAATAAGGAATCGAATTCTAGATACATTTTAAAGGTAAAAGCAATGGGATTTTCTGTGATGTGTGAAAGGAAGATTCAAAGAGGACGTCAAGATTTTTCTTCTGAGGAAGTGAAAAAATTAAGTTTCCATTTACGTACATGGGAGAAAACATGAGAGAAGAGGATGTTTTTGTGTGGAAATGAAAAAATGTGATTTTGAACATGTTAAATATGTGATGCCCAAAAGACATTTAGGTGGAAATGTTATGTAGATAGTTTAATATGTAAGTATGGAGGTCAGGGGAAAAGTAGAAGTTAGAGATTAGAATTTGTAAACTATTTGTGTATGGATAGTTTTAAGGTCTTAAGACTAGATTGGATTCATTTAGGGAGTAAGTTTAGAGAAAAAGAGATATATCGTTGAGCCTTGAAGCACTCCAACATTTAAATATTTAGGAGATAATGAGGAGCCAGCAAAGGAGACCGAAATGGTCTCTGTAAAGTAAGGAGAATTACACAAACACATACACACATACACTCACGCACAATCTCCTTTTCTAGTAACTCTGAGTTCAGATCTAGGAGTCAGTCTCTGAGAAAGGATGATGCTGAGTTTTTCATGATAAACCAAGAAACCCAAAGAGGAAGGGGCTTTGATCAGGGAATGACACTTCTGCTCAGTCTTTTTCGGACCAAAAAATGACTTTGGAATTTGGGGTGAAGACATAGTGTGTAATACGAAGTAAGATGATGGAAAAGATGGCAACATCTTTTGGTTGAAATAGGTGATATAAACTTTTATGATGTCAGTCTTCTTGTGACCTTTAATATAATGCCTGATCTGAAAAAATTTAGCAACCCTATAGATAAATAAATAGAATAAAATGGTGTATTTTCTCTTTTTTTTTTCATACACAGATACGTACTAAAATTAAGATTATATTGTATATACATTGTTGTCTGCTTTTTATTTGATATCATAGCAGGAATATTTTTGGAAGATTCTTTTTTCATCATATTTTGATGAGAGAAGAGAGATGATCAATTTTAGTATATGTGCTGCCAAAGCGAGCATGAGAGATGATCAAAGAAAAGATTATGTTAGTTTGAGAAACGTCTGGTCCAATATCTACCAATAAAGTAGACTGATGACTGTGTGTATATATGGGAGAGAGAGAGAAAAAAGACAGTTTTGGACTTGGGGACTTGGGTCTTGGTGACTGAATGATGACTGTGCTATCCTTAGGGACTGAGAAAACAGACTAACTAAAGCTTTGCTTATTTTTTATATTAAGGTGGATTCCAGAATTGCTTTCTATATAGCTGGAGAATGGTTGGTTTTTCATTACTAGATATAGCAGAAACTGAAGGGGAAGGCTACCTGAAAATGCTTTAATTGATATCTACCAATATAAATAGGTAATGAAATTAATTTGTGACACCAAGTAGATTGTTTTGACTAAATTACTTTGTTCGGTTTCCCCCACAGCTTACAAAGAAAAAAATCCATATCTCTCCTATATTTTTCATGTTGCAGGGATCCAGTCTAGACATCTATACCATCAAGATTTAATATAAGAAGTTTTTACATAAATCTGTGAAAATTGTGAAAAGTCATTTTAGTTTAACAGAAAATGTTATGAGCATGACCATAGAAAATATTTTCTCCTGTTGACAGGTTTTATGGCACAAATTGCCTCTATAATAAATATTTGATGTGATTAGATTAAGATATTGGCAAGACCAGAGTCAAATAAAGTCTTTTTTGAATAAACAAAATTAATGAAAAGAATAAAAATAATATTCACTTGTAAACTTCTGACAGCCATAAGTAAAATATAAGTGTTTATTTTTCCGTTTGCATATTGCGAATTCTACATATGGGTTCTTGACTGGTGAGCACAATTGGCTAAAAAATGGACTTTACAAGGTCAAGGTCACACATTCCACTGACCACATAGAAGCAGAAAACTATGTCATAGCCATCAATTGCATCAGAAATTCTATACGGTTATTTCATGGACATGTGTTATTGGTCATGTAAAGACTAGCCAAAAGAGTTTCAGTAATTGTCATCATACTATTAGAAAAAATAGATACACAACTTTAAACATAGATACCATACATGACAGGACAATAATTTCAACTTTATATGTGAATGGCAGTAAAGACACAGAGACTCACAAATGTACAAACTCAACTGCATCAGAGAAAAAGCCCACTTAGTTGTAATTTCAGTATTTAGCTGAAAACAAACATACTATAATTGTCTTTCACTTTTATTTCTGTTTAGTATTGCATTAATATAGAACTTTTAGATGGATGTTACTTTTTAAATAAATATACAGTTATTCTGTGTATCTTTGTCATTCGTTAAAACTAAATCAATGCATCAGAACACAGGACTTTTCAAAATTTAAAGCAACATCTTTACATCTCAGAGTTTGTGAAGTCCATCAGGGAAATAACAAAACAGCACGGAGAAATTCACTCACTTGTTTCTGCCACTTCACATTGAGGGTCATATGCAATGACAAATACTGAAACTTGCACCGCAGATTGAGTTGGGGAAACATTAGTTTCTGATCATTGCATTTTTTTGCTTTAAAAATCTCAGCCTATGATTTCCTGACATTTGCTTTTCCCATTGAGCTATACCGATCCCATAATAAAGTACAAAGGAGTATTAAGTTTCTCTGAAAATCCACTCATTATTCACTGGACTTTGAAACCCAACTGCCCCCTCATCTTTCAAGGAGAATTGTGCTTTTATGCTGTTCATTAAAACAAAGAAGAAGAAAAGAATGTAAACTGTCAAGTCTGTAACCTTTAACAAATCACTATTTTCATCTGCAGCCCCAGTAGTTGTTTAAAAGCAAGAGCAAGAACAGAGAGAAAGCCCCCCTTTCAGTCTAAAACTCTTGCTCTGCTTTAGTAAAACCGTTAATACAAACACTGTGGATCAGCCTTTCAATATGCAAAATGGACGAAGGTACTCAGTTTTCTTTTGTAATAGATTAAATCCGAAGTAGTTCTTTATTAGGGAAATCCTTTGTAATCTTCTGATTTCGCTTTTTTAAAAATTAGACTCTGGCTATCACAGCATATTGACCATGGAAATAAAATATTTCTCTAACAGGTTTCGAGTCTTAAGGACAGTTTCCTCTGTATTTTTCTTGTACCTATTTGCCTCCCACCCGCCAAAGTCTTCACTCAACCCTACTAACAGTCCAGCTGGCACCATAGATAAGAAACAAACTGTTTTCTGCATGACCTCTAAGCATTCTACTCCACAGGAAAAGCAACGTGGAATGCACACTCAGCAGGCTACGAGCCTGGAGCCAGTTTGTCCTCGAGGCATTTCTGCCATAAAACATAATATTATCCACTGTGTTTTGCTCTAAGCAGATCCGTCTCCCACTCCTTTCTCTCCCCTTCCTGCTGCTCACTCCGCACCTGGCTGCAATTCATGACCCAGTGGGCACATAGCAAACAAAAAGCCCCAAACAGCAACAGATCTCTTTGTTTTACATGCAAATCTTACCTCCGGTAGTTGTCACATCTTCCTCAAAAGCCACGCTTAATTTTTAATGACAGCGATCCAGTGCAGTCCTCCGAACAGCCACCGGTAATCATCATTACCTCTCGTGCCTAAAGCCTTTCTGGACCATTAATGTCACAACACTTGCTAACTCATAGCTTTAATACTCCCTGCTCAAAATGTCTGAAAGAGTTTGGAAGGACAATAGGAGTGACAGGCACGCTAGACAGCCATGCTTGAAATTAGTTGTCTGAAGCTCTGTTAAAGCTGCTTCATACTGTTTTTAAAGCGTGCAGGAGGTAGGATTATTAGCCTATGATAGGCATGCTGTTTCTGTTTTTATTAAATACTGTAATAGGCTGTCTGTTAGCAATGCTGTGATAGGTCCAATATCGCTCCCCCACTCCTTTTGAATTTTCATATTAAAAAGGGAGAGAGGGCTCAGACGTCCTTAGGAGACTGAGACCTACACCATCCTGCCTACTGGATCAGATTTCCAAATCCTCTCTAACTATAGAAGAAGGACTTTCTTTTGCAATTAGGTATTTTCACATGGAGAGTGAAGTTGGGAATAAACACTCTGGGATCCCCAAACAATGCTCTCACTCCCAGCAAGGGACTCCTCCTCTTGCCAGTTACAAAAAAAAAAAAAGAGCATTCTCTAGAGTTAAGTAAAAAAATCAATCCCAATAGTAAATGTTCTCATCATTACTGAGGTAGGTAGGATTCAGATATACATTTTATATAAAATCTCAAATTAGGTACCAAATAGAATGGATCAATGAGCACATTCATTATTTCATGCTGATTGACACAGAGCTTCGTGTTCCAGTTAGAGGCAATTGTATGCTGTGCACTACTGTCTAAATTGAAAGAATGAATGGTGGGTAGAAGGGATGAGGTTGTATATACTACTTTGATCTCCTTTGGACAGCCATGATCCTGGACGGTGGAAGAGGGATTTCTTACCATTGGTCAGAGACAAGGGTATTACTTACTTGTCTGGAAATGCTGCTCTAAAAAGTTCTAAGTGCTTTTCCAAATAGGGAAACAGAAAAAAGTTCTTAGTAGCTCATAGTAACATAGAAAATATGCTATGCTCCAACTACCTAGATTTAGCTTTTTTCTTTTGCTGGTCTTTCTTTCCTCCTGCTGCCCCAGGAACAATAGTTTGTAGTAGTTGCTATGGAAACTAAGTGGTCTCCTCTGGGAGAGGGGCTTAGGGAGAGGAGCAGATGAAATAAGAACAGAAATGGAAATATACTATACTGGCCTATAGAATTGAAAATGAGGTGTGATAAACAGACAAAACTACTGCAAAACAAAATCTTAAGGTCAATGATTCCAAATCACCACTATTTAATTATTAGTAGTTCTGTAATCTAGAAATATTATTATGATCATAACATTCATTATTTTATTATATTCAAGAACTGAATACATAAATTGCTCAGATGTCTGATAAAGGAAAGACTTTTCTTTGGTGAGTTTTTGTTGTTACTTGACTGATCACAATTTCTCCTCAGGAATAAAGTGTGATTTTTATAGAAAAATCTCCAACCATAACCATGTTTCATTCTGATTGAGTATCTTTATAGTGGGATAAAATCAAAATCAGAAAATACTGTAATTTTAATTTCAAAAAATAATTCTTTTCCCATTATGACTGTAGGACAAAGAAAAAACTTTTTAAATTTTTCAGTTCTTAAAATAAAAAGAAAAACATTTTTGTGTGTTATGCTCCAAATCTTTCACTAGCCTCGTGATTATGCAAGAGAAATTATTTCTTACTTGAGTAATTAGATTTTCACAGTTGTAAAGAGTCTGGGGAATACAAAATTATTGTTTTTAGTACCTCAGTTTCACAGTTCATAATTGGAGTAACTGACACCCCTGAAATGAGAGCACAAATATTTCAAAATGAAATGGTTGAGAGGTAATTCTTCAGGATTTTATGAAAATTTTGTTTTTCATAAGCAAGCATATCACAGAAAAAAATGGTAGTGGAAGAAATATTGTTTCAGGGAAAAGAATTTATGATATTCTCTTTAAAATATATGGGAGAAAAATAATATAAACCGTATACCCAAAATATTTTTTTAAAATGTAAGGAAGTGTTTAAATGACAACCTAAATACCATTAACAGCACCATATGTGATTTGGGTAGGGGGAGAGAAACAAAAACAAACAAACAAACAAAAAAACTGATCAGTTGGATACTTCCCTCAAACGCTACTATGATTAATTCAGCAAACAGATGCTACTAATACAAAAGATAAGAATAAGATTTTGTTCCTGTGATGAAGTAAGAGAGACTGGGGCAGAGGGACTGTCACTGGTGCTTTAGAGAGGCTTTGTCCCTGGAAGAACAAAGATCATTAGACGTCTCTGAGGATGAAGGAGTTTACCAGAAAGGGCAGTTCAGATGGGAGTAGGGGTCGGGGTGGAAGATGTTTTGTTGAGGTAATGAAGGAGGAATAGGATATGAGGGAGGAAAGCTGAGAGGAGGGAAAGAAGAGGAAAAGAGATTTATGAGGGAGGAAGGATAGAATTTCTTGAGGTAGCATGGTGTTGAAAGAGGGTGCAAGCTTTGAAATAAGGAAGGCTGATTTTGAAACTTATTTCCATTAGCCTATTTAAACATCTCATGTAAAATGGGTTCATAATAATATATATTGTAAGGCTGCAGTGATAAGGAGATAAGGTACACGATAAGGTAGGAGTAAAGCGCTTTGCAAACAGAAATACGAAAATGCTAGTTATTACTGAGCAGGAAGAAAGAGGAAAGGAATGATTAAAGAGCGGATAAAGGGTATAATAGGAAAGAAGAGGAGAAAAGAAAGAGTAGGAAGAAAAAGATGCCTGACCAGGAAAGAGAGAGGGGGAAGTAGAAGAGAGAATAGTTTATCCCGTTAATCATGTACAATAGGATTTCTTGTTTTTGTTTTACTTTAGGGATCACCTCTCAATAACTGTTGTTTTAGTTCTCTCCCTATAAGAAGTTTCAGATAATAAAGTGTCTTTGGAGCTCACATCTTTTTCAACAGGAGAGAAACCTATGTTGAATTTGTTTAAAATGTGTTCTGCTATTTCAAAAACAGCTGATCTGAGATTGAATTTAGTAATTCTTAGCATTGCTTTTTGGGATGGTTCCCTGGAGAATGAAGTTTGGGGCAGCAGAAGGCAGGATCTGAAGTAATATTTCAGAACTGTATTACCAGACACATTCAGCAAGAGTACCCTGTGCATCTGTAACTGTAACTTGATAACATTTGCAACAGCATCTGCTCTCTGAACACATTAAAAAAAAAAAAAAAAAAACTTGTTCTGGAAAGAATTTGTTTATGTTAACATATATTAGTTGAGAACTAGAGGCTGGATGAGAGTGATGCAATCACATGTAGAGAATTTTGAGTTCACATGCACAGCCCACAAGTTAAGTGGTTTAATGAATGGAACGATGAATGCATAATTTCATTATGAGTCATCACTATTAAAATGAAAATTTGATAGATACATAACCAGAAAGTGTAGCTATCTGTTACAGATACAAGTGCTAATTATATTTTGGAATATGTAATTTATGCTCTGAATAGTACAGAGAGTAACTCTTTTTGCTCTGTTGTGACTATTTTTTCTAGGAATAATAGGAAAGTTAGTTTAGAAACTGCTTCCTTCCTGTTATATTCTTGTGAAAGCTGAAGCTGACTCATTCTCAAGTTCCAGTTTAATCCATAAAAGAGGCATTCTCTACTCTGAGCCCTAAAAATAATTAGAAGAAAGCAGTCGAAGAACATCTGACGTTTAAAGCACAATGTCTGATTTCCAAGTCAGAATGAAGAGACTTTCATTTGTCTGCATCGCTTTTCATAAAGATTTTTCTTCTGATTAGAGACTTTTAAAAAAGTTTACTAATGAAATGATAACTGCTGAAACTTTACATTTATGGAGTAAATTCATATACTTCAGGGTTGATTCTCAGAAAAAAAGTTATGCGAGGCAAGGCAAATATATATAATTTCATTTCCATGTGGAGAAATTGAGGATGAGAAAGGTTAATGACTTCTCCAAGATTATATAGCTTGTAAGTATGTTTTCTAACTTGTAATCTAGTGTTATTTTTATTTCATGAAGCTTTATGCATAGCTCCTAATATTTCTCCTAGAAATGTCCAGAAATATAAGCACTAGAAAAAAATTTTTTAACTATAAAAAAATAAGTATAAATTGGAACTTATTGGCGTTTTTTTTTTCTGTTTCCATCTGCCAAAGATTTATGCCTGGTTGTTTACAGTTTGTTTTGCAGCGCTTTTGGTAAACATTTTTTAAAAGATGAACTATAGATTTCACTATTCTTCTAACTGCAGAATTGGATCTACATATAATTCTATACTAATGGCAGCTGTAGAAGACTCTGATCTATGGGCTGCAAGCACAGACCAATTTAGTGAGACCATGATTTGAATCATCTTGGATTCTTTGATTGCATTTTGGTCTGTCTTCCTAAAAATTAGGAAAGTCCTGTAGGAAATCCATCCTTCTGTCTGGCTGTCCTATCTGCAGGTTTTAGTAACTTACCATTCTGTATGTGTGGGGTTAAATGGAAGAAGGCGGTAGATAATATAATATATATGTTAATTAATTTATGTGAATTTTAAGAATAGTAGAAACATCCCCCTTAACATGCCCCCTCCCACCACCAAATACAGTTTGAGATGCTGAGCCCTCACCTGGATGCCCATGAGAAAGCACTTGCATTAGCTAGTTTAACTAACTTTTTATGTCTGAGTCATTGCGTTTAGTAGACAGCTTATTGGGCTGTGTTTTCATTTTTTTGGAAGCTGTCAGAGTACTGGACAAATCAGCTTTAAAAGAAAAGATAAAATAGAATATCGACAGTTGGAGTTTTATTTCATTTGAATTCTGCTTCCCGGGGCCTAGCTGCAATCCTCCTGCTAACTGGAAATGAGTGCTATACCAAGATGACACTCCAGGCATAGCATATCTATGTGCAGTCAATGAGATGATTGCTGGCTGATAATATAGGCAATAGTATGACTTATGGTGCTGCAGTAATAGTAACCTCTACACCACATAGCGTTAGACACGACACCTGCTGCTTTCAATATAAGTTAATTAAAAGACATCTGTCTTAAAAGAAAAACAAAACAAAACAAAATCCCTGGTATGCAGAAGGTTCCAAGGTTGGATACAAAGGACAAGAATATATATGTATGTTGGTGTTTATATTCACATGTATATATATTTTAATATCTCACTCTATATTGCTAGATACTTAGGGTGGGAAAAGAATCATTCTACAAACAAAATGCTTTTCAGCAAGCATGTGAACATTTATTGGAAAAGGTCCTGCTTTACAAAACTATGGCAAAATCCTAATAAATCTATTATTTCTTTGTTAGTTGGAAAATTTCTGTTTATTCAATGCTAGACATCTAAGAAAGTCTTAATAAATATTTCTACATTTCATAATTTACTTAGAAAAAGAATCAGTAAAATACATATAAACAAATACATTTACATACTGAAATTTTGTGAAGTTACTTTTATCAAGGGTAGAAGTTAGATATAATGGTGACTTCACTGCATGCCATTTCCCTTCTTAAAAAAGAACAGTTTAATTCTCATTATGAAAGTGATACATTCTCTGAAAAGCTGGAGTATACAGAAAATATAAACAAATGTCTCCTCGAATCCCATAATCCGTAGATAATTTCTATTATTAATATAAAAAATTAGGTATGTTGCATATGTAGTTTTATATATTTATTTTGTCCTTAATGTTATGTTTCCCACATTATTTTGAAATCTTTAAAATTTTTTTAATGGGTGCATGATATTTTGTCTTATGGATCTTCCTTAATTCATTTATTTAAAACCCCACAGGTTATTTTTATTTTTCATGAGCATAATGCTTTCCTGAGGGTCTTTTTACATAAATCTTGTCTACATATCTGATTACATTTACTTAGAACAAATTTCCATATCTGGATCATTGGCCTGAAATGTCTGAAGATTCTTAAGTTTCTTGGTATGTATTGCTAAGCTGATCCCTTGTAGGATTGTACCATTTTCATAGTTCCTTCTACCAGTGGCGTATGATCTTGCCCATGGCAGGGTGGTCTTTGCAGTGGGAAGAGGATGCTTTGTTCCTCTCTTTCACATGGAGACATTTATTTTACATTCTTTTTGCTTTGGGGACTGAAGTGGAAGTCAGGTGCCATATAAGAAGTGGGGAGAGAAAAGAGGCAAAAGAAGAGGGTTACTATGGCTGGAGTTTTATTTTTATTTCAGTTTTCTGAAATGGAAATGTTTTTATTCCCTTTGTTGGAGTCAGGTAGGGAAAGTGAAGAACTACCGCAAAGTCTGGGGTGTCCATTCATGTTCTTCCTTTTGCTAAGAGCAGAATCTCTTCCCAACTGTGTCCTTTGAAACCTGGAATATTCTTACTCTCAGGGTATCTCTTGTATGCCAGAGATATAAAAATCCACAAGTTAAATCTGGTGTATCCTTCTGGAAAATCAATTTGCTTAAAGATTTTAGGAGCAAGAGTTTTGAATTTTTGTATTCTGTAAGTTTTTACTACAAGCATAAATTAGTAGAATTGCTTTTCCAAAATCATTAAACCTGCAATTTTTCAGATAAGCTCAGCAAACAACATTTTTATGAACCAGAAGTCATTGGAAATTTCAAATTTTCTTAGTCTTTAGGGAACTCTTGTGGCATTTATCAAAATGATACAAAAAATACAGAAAGGTGGGAGCATATGATTTCTTGGCAAGTTAGAAGAGACCTATGTTGCTTATTATATATATAAAAAGAAGTTTGTTACCTTTCTAAGATATAATAATTTTGGGGTGTCATACACACAAAAATTTCCCATACGTAAATGAGATCGATATCCTGTAAAATTTATACTCAATCAAATATTAATTTACACAAGAGTCCATGTTTTATTTTAATTCCTGCCAGAGAAGTAACTCAAATTGTGTGTGTGTGGAGATGAGTGTCTGTGTGACTTTAATGCCATTTTTAATGTATCTTGTTAAAGTATATTAATTCTAAAGTTATGTTTTCAACTGGAATCACTGACTGGTACTTAAAAACAGTATGCTCTTTTTAAGCAAGCTTGGAATATCAGAAAATATGCAAGTTAATGAAGGAAATTCAGAATAACCTAAAATCATTGAGACATGTGTCAGAAATGACATTCCTAAAGCTTGCCACAAAGGACCTGATAGCAATAAGGTTGATAGCATGATCCAATTAAATCTAGTAAATATATAATGAGAATCAGCAGTCAATCAAAAAAGTGTAGCACGTACTTGTGTTTACTTAAAATATGAATTTATTATTATAGTGATGGAGCATGACCCTTTTTTTCTTGTGCAAGACAACATTACATAAGTATTTCATGAAGCCTTTACTTCTACAGGGAAATTTTAAAACCTAATCACACAACTTTTGAAGAAAAAATCCCCAGAATTTTGCCAACTAAAAGGAAAGTCTTGGGTAGATTTACTACAATGCATTACATTATAAAAATCAAACAAACAATTCAAAATAGCTTGACATTCTCTTTAAGTTCAAAATATTACCTTTTTTATTTTCTTTGGAGGACGAAGCTCATGGAATACAAGATAATTTGGTGAAATCTTAACAACGAACATGGCCAGATGGTGACTTCATGAAAATTAGGAAAATAAATTAGCCCTCCATCAGGACATTTATGAATTATCTGCTAGAAAATTGTCTCAATAAGTAGAAAAATCTCTGATGTCAATGAAATGCATGATAGCCCAGTATGGTAGGGTAAAAAACCTGCATGACTGCACGTGGTGATCTCGCATATCCGAATCAAGAAGTAGTAGCAAAGGCAAAAATTATGCTGCCAAATTTGTGTTTTAAAAAGATTGAGACTAATCTTACTCTTTCCTTTATATTTTCATAATAACTTGGATGTTAGTAATTGTTCATTTTTATTTGATACTTTATTATTAATAATAATGTCTGTGGTGATATTAATTTGCAGATTACTTTATGATAAAAATAAATGATGAAGAAATATTTAGTAAGTGACATAGTTAATAAAAATTATAGTAAGTGCAAATATGTATAGATGAAGAGGAGCTCCTAAGAACCAGAGACCCAATGGAGGCAGAAGAGAAGACATGGTAAGCAAAGACATTTGATACACATGATCACACTTGCACAGACATACACTACCAGTTGGATGGGGAAGGGCTGACAGGCAGTATGCTATAAAAGTGCTCTGTATGGACGCTTGAGACAGAATGGTCAGACTGAAGAAGGAGTTCTGATAAAAGCGTGGAAGGGAGAGGGAAAGAATAAGTAAAGATATTCCAAAGGACTCCTTCTCGGGGAAACAAGGAGAGGGCCAAGTATTTTAAATCTCATTCCATAGAGGACAGGGGAGGGGGCAAGTTGATGAGAAATATAGCATCGACTTGCTATATTTGGTTGTAAGAACAGTGTTCTGGTGGGAAAACATTTACTGTTTAAAAGTAGTGAAAGGAAAGATATTCACTGATGAAATGGAATAGTACAGTAAAACTCCCAAATTAACAAAAGAAAAAAATCTACCACACTGGTAACAGCATAATTACACTAGCAAAAATAGAAGAAAAAGAAAAAACTAATGTAACAAATAATTAAGATAAAATGGGAAGGAAGACATAGCTAAGTGTACTGGTTATTTTAGTATTTGTAAATAGAATTTTCTCTTTAAATGACTGAGACTATCAGATTGGGGAAAAACAAATTCAACTCATGTTTATACTATTTATAGAAAAATAAAATCAAAGTGATAAAGATTAAAAATGAAGAGGTAGAAAAAGAGATACCAAGCAAATATAAGCTAAAATACAGTATGGGTTGCAATATTAGTGGAAGTCAACATTTTTAAACTACTCTAAAAATATACAGCCTTAAATGCCTTTACTGTTAAAGAAGAAACATTAAAAAGTAAAGCAAATAGTATGTATCTGAAGAGACTAGAAAAGTAATTTTAAAAAACAAGAAGCAGAAATTAATATAAAGCAGAAATTAGTAAAATGGAAAATAAATAAAACAAGTAAAATGGAAAATAAATAAAATAAATAAAACCTTAAAAATCTAGTAGAATAGATTTACTCATTATGAGCATGATCAAGGAAAACATAGTGAATAAAAGCATATAAGATATAAATGAGGAGGAAGAAATAAATAAATATAGAAAATTAAAATAATTATAAGGAAATAATATATTTGAGAACTTAGATGAAATGGATGATTTGCTTGCAAAATATAAGTTGGTAAAGCTGACTAAAAAATAAGATAAAAACTTTTATAAACAAATCATTATAGAAGAGATCAGACCAGAGATGAAATATCTAGATATTTAGAAAGCCCACAAACATGTGTTCACAGCTGAAATTTCATCTAACCCTTAAATAACAGGTCATTATAGAAAAATGAGTAAATCATTCAATATGATTTTATAAAGTCTATGTAACTTAGTACTAAACCAGGATAAAGTTATTTCTGAACAAAAAGAAGAGGAAAAAAAATGGAAACCATACAATGAGTGAAAGAATCATCAGGATCATTGATGAATATGAATTCAAAGAACCTAATAAAAATATTAGAAAATAAAATATAACAACATATCAAAATATATTGTGACAAAGTAGGATTTAAGTGTGAAACTCTAACGTTATTTCAGTTAAAATAGGGAATTAGTTAGGGATCCTCAGTTTTAAATTATCTATTGGTCTCCCATTGGCTTATTCAAAAAGTTCGAGCTTCTTTACATATGAAGCCATTCTTGTTTGGCCCCTGCCTATCTTTTTCAGATTCATTCTCTTCACTTAAGTTACTTAAGTCTCAGGTCACTGTCCATCTAGATCTTCTAGTTCCCCCAACATGGGATGTTCTAAAACTCTTTGCTTTTGCTCATGTTGCCCTCTTTTACCTTCTGTGCCCGCTCATCCCTTTTCTCTCATTTCACCTGACCAAGTCTTCATTTTTAAGACCCGGCTCCTTCCCCTCTTATAAATGCCTATGCATTTCCCCAATATTGCTCTTAAAAAATGCTACCTGAACACAGAAATGGGGTCCTGTTTTTCTTTGTACACTCTGTGTCCAGCGCTGTGCGTGACACATAGCACATGCAAGAAAGGTTAACTGAATGAATGGATGAAGAGATGAGCAAATCTGTGAATACTACGGGTGCTACTGCCTTGCTCCCTTTGGATTTCTTCTTCTTAGTAAAAGTGATGGGGCCCACTTCTGAGAGGCCCACTCATGATGATGACAAAATCTATCTCTTTGTATATAGATGAATTCTCTTTTGTTTTATGACCCATAAGCATACTTGGCAAATTATGCTGTTAATGCATTTCACTTGCCTTCTGCTTCATGAACTGCCAATCGTGTGCTAAATTATTTGTTCTCGCCATTGTGCACTTACAGTATGGGGGTGATGGTGGCAGCAGAAGAGATATTTCAGAAGCTCTCTGTTAAGTGACCCAGAAGAAGTCTTTACCTTGCAGATGGTGTTTCATATAAATTCTCCAGTGTCCTGCTGGGGTACTTTCCTAGGCAGATGACTCATTGGACATTTTGACAACCATCGCTTATAGAGAGTGCACCTTTGTACTTGACTACAATTCCTGAGATTCTCTAGGGGGAAATGAATCCTGAATAGATTCAGAGTTCAGTTGGTGAACTTGTTTTTACAGCTGCTAGAATTTGCCACTTCTTGTAGTTTTTTTTTTTTCTTTTCTAGCTTCCGCCATCTGCCATTGTTATAGCTTAGGTGTGCAGGTTTGTTTGTTTTTTTTTCCCCCTGTAAACATGACTCCGCCATTCCTCCATTTGCCTGGTCATTAGTTATTGAATTGTTGATGGTTTGACTGACCATTACTCAAAACATCTGCTCCAGATGCTACTTCTCCAAGGGGAACGAGAAACAACTAATATGCTTTGCAGTTACTAGCTTAAGTTTAATTACTTTCTCCTAATTCAACTTGCACAATTTTTAATAATTTATATAATTTATACTTAGTTGTCCACTTTATTTGGGCATGCAAAATGTGCCATATGGAAATCAATATCATATTCCTCTGTCTTCAAAACTCATTTCAAGTACCATGTTCTCAGATAGCTCTTGCCTGACTCCCTCCAGAATGAGTCAGGATTTCTTCTACTGATGTCAGTATTTTAAATGTGCCATGATTTCTGCAGTTGTCTGTATCTCTTTTACAGAGGGGTGAAGGTAAGTTCGATATGCCTTTTTGCTTTGTAATCTCATTTATTAACACATTTAACAAGTGCTTATAAATTAGCAGACATTCAGTAAAGACCAGCTACTATACCTTAAAGTTATTATATCCACCCTGGTGAGTCCTTAAAGAATACAGGAAAGCAGTGGTAGGGAGTATTCAATAAGAAAATTTCCATTAATACTTCTTTATAAGCCTGATTTAGAGGCACGAGTGCTGGATTCATAGTTGGAAAATCTGGGTTTCAATATCATGGCTGCTATTTTTGAACTATGTCTTCTTGGAAGAGTCATGTACGTTTAGCTTTCCCAGCTGTAATATGGAAATACTAATACATCATAACCATCCGATACGTGTTGTGAGAACCAAGAGAGCACACAATAAAATACAAAGCAATATGCAGAAGAAAGCTAGTGAAGTTGCTTTTGCTCATTTTGACATATTCGATGTACCCACAGAGGTCATATGACGTTTAAAAATTTTAATACTTAAATATCATTTTTAAAGATGATTTGTCACACAAGCTGTGTTCAGAACTCAAAAAGAGATGATGGAAATGTTTTGCCTTCTGCGCTTAACCAAGTCTTTAGTAATCTCTGAAGGGTGGAAATATAGCAGGCTACAAAAAAAATGAAAAGCAAATAAATAATTGGAGCATTCTTTTGCAAAACTGGTTGCTGACTCTTTAGTTCTCTCTTAAGACGAAATAGGATTCTTTGCATTCATATGTACAGGAGACATCTGACCAAATCAGGTTATCTATCTACATTATTGAGAAATTGCAAAGGAATTTCACACTCTTGCCCTTCATGACATGAGGCCACAGAATTCACTTGGCTTCAAACAGACAATGTGGCTACTGAGAAGTTGCTTCAACTTCTCCTCCTTCCACATATTCTGCTGAGCTTCTACTGATTGATGCCTGCTGGTCATCCATTTGTTAAGTGACGGGTTACTGACCAAACACTAATCTCTCTGACAGAGCCTAGAACGGCTTAAAAATTTCGAATTTTACTTTCATTTGGGAATCTCACAATAACTACCCTCTCTTTCCTAATTTTTCTATAGCCTTCTAATTATTATTACCACTCTTCCTTTTATAGGGTATTCAGAAACAGCTTAGAAACTGAATTATCCACCTCTAGTCTGGAAAATTTGGTATACAGGGCCTTTCAGGTCCCTAAGCTCTTTCTTCACCTAGAAAAGGCATTTTTTTAATCTATGACCTTAAATTAATTTTATGCTAATTAGCTGCATCTGTCAAAATATTGGGGGTTAATTTATTTCTTTCATCTTTAAAAAAGATTCAAGATCTATTATAATGCTTTCAATACATCCTACATCCTTTTTTTTTGCTTTTTTTTTGCCTTTGTAGCTCCTTGGTATTTTAGAACCAATATACTAAAAACTGAACATGATCAAATAATACAGACTTGTTCTTTGGAAAAGTGCAGACAGAGAAGCCTGAAGGGCAGTAACAAAAATGGAGTTAAGATGGGCTCAAAGAAAGTTTGTAAAAATGTTACAGATTTCTTCACTGAAATGTCTTTGAGATGTCACTGATTCAAATATTACTTACCCTGGTCACGAGACTTTATTCTACTGAACATCATTTGTTACATCCTTAGGCTAGTATTTATTTTCAAGTATCATTCTCTGGTTGTTTCTTGTATGAAAAACTGTGCTGCCTTACACTCCAAGACACTAAAATAATTACCTGCTGTTGTTTGTGAGGTATTAGCTCAATGAGAGTGGAACTCTGGGAATATGCTTGCGATTCAGTGGGAAATTATAGGCCTGTAACCCTAACAGAGGAAACTATTATAAGATTTATTTTTCCAGAACCCTAGAATTGATATAGAATTTGACTTAGGAATACCTACCTTCCAATGTGACTTTTGCTATTTACTCTTATGCGAATCAGGGCAAGCCCCATAACATCTGTGTGCTTCAGTGTTCTCATCTATTAAATGGGACTTAGAATACCTACCTTACAGAGTTTCCATTAGGTTCAGTTATATGAAAGTCTTTTTAACACTCTAAAGCAGCAGTCCCGAAAACCTTTTTGGCACCAGGGACCAGTGCTCCTATGAGAATCTAATGCCTGATGGTCTGAGGTAGAGCTGAGGCGGTGATGCTAGCTCTGGGAAGCGGCTGCAAATACAGCTGAAGCTTTACTCACTGGTCTGCTGCTCACCTCCTGCTGTGCTGCCCAGTTTCTAACAGACCAATATCATCAATATCGGTCTGCAACCTGGGGTTTGGGGAGCCCTGCTCTAAAGCACTGTACAAATGGTAGTTAGCATTATGGTTATTGTTTATCAAGATCAAGCCCTATCAGAAAAATTTAATCTCATTTAGGGCAGGACAGTTTTGCTTCCTGTAGATGTCATTTTCTTTGACTTTGGTAATGTTTCTAAATTGATCTTTGTAGCACAATATCAATCCTTATGGACATGTGGCTGAGAATACATACAGTTCTTAGGTCTGTTTTTAACATCTAGTTGGAAACATAATCGGAGAATGGTCCTAGAAAATAAATGGTAGTCCAGGGATATAACAAATGATGTTCAGTGGAAGAAGTCTTGGGATCAGGATAAGTCACATTTCAATCTATGACATAGCAAAGTGTTGAACGGAGACTATCAAGTTGTTGAAGTATACTGAGGGCAAGGTTGTATGAACTGAGTTCTATTACTTTAATAAAAAATAGATTTGGAATTCAAAATGACCTTGATGATTTAAAGAGATCAGAAATAGACACAAGAAAGTTGTGTCTAACTGGGAGCAGAGGTAGACTCAGGATGGAGAGAAGGTTCAAATAGGCCCATATGTATGCAGGGAAAGACCAGGCTATGTGTGTGGAGGCAGAGAGAGCGAGGTTCTTGTTAGTTATTAGATTGCTGTGAGTCAGCAATGCAGCACTGCAGTTAGAAAGCAAGCTGCGTGCTGCAGGGCATGGCAGCAAGGTGGCATGGAGCTAAACCTGGAGGTGCAGTGTCTCTTAGAGGGAGAATTGGACAGGCCACATTTGTATGGCGAGTTTGAGGAGTGCTGTGGTCGTCTTGGCCCAGAATTCTGTCTCTGATTAAATACCCGTAAATATCTATTTAGAACACCTATCTTGATTACTTTTGCAGAGGGGTAAGAGGGCTTTACCCTCTCAAATGAGAGCCATAGAAATGAATTACATATGGGAGAATGCAATAATCTGAACGGTTAATGCTATACCCCCAACCACCTTAACCCCTTTTGTTAAAAATAAATATTTGCGAGTTGTTTAAATGGTTTTCAAAATAATTGTAAGGAATCCTAATTTTCAACCCCTATCACCTCTTGAATAAGTAATTCCATTAAGTTTACTACCTATAGGGATACTGTGCACAGAGATCATTGCACTGCCTGTCCTGTCTGCAGTCCTTACGTTCCCCGACAGCCCATTTCCTTTTGTCTGTCTGCTCAACTGCTTCTCATCCTCAGGTCTCAGCTGAAGCCTCACTCTGGTGTGAAGCCCTTTTTGACCTTCCTGGGTAGAGCTACATCCTTTGTGCTTGCCTCTGCTGCATCTTGTACATTGCTCTGTTAAAGGCTCATTAATCACACTGGAGAGAATTAGAATGTGAGCTTCTTGAAGGTGTGGATAAAATCTTATTCATCTTTGAATCCTCATTATCTAGAAGGATCCCTGGCACATGGTATACGCTCAATAAATATTTATTGAATGCTTAAATGAAGGAATGAATCAAGGTAAGTATATAAGCACAAGATCTATGTGAATGAGTTAAAAAAAAAGAGAGCCTGTCACTTAACCTGAGAAGGAACCTCCAACTTCATGCATTCCATAGTGCACCCAACCAGTACACAGGGAATTGTATTTTGAAGAGAACTTTAAGAATTTCCAGAGAGCTGTAAGGAAGAAGTCTTTGGCACTAATAACCAGGCAGAGTCTCTTCCCTTTACCTACAAGAGAAGAGCTAGACTAAGTCTCTTTCAACTTTAAGATCCTTTCTTACCTTATGCTGAGCTCCAGCACTTACTATTCTGTTGGCTTAGATCAGTTGCTTGAGAGTCCCTGATGGAGACAGAAGCAGCCAGAAGGACATGATTCCACTTTCAGCAACCTACACCAGGCTTCCTCTGGTGAAATGATCCAAAAGTTTAAGAAGTGATGAAATTTTCCTATAGTTACATATGTATTTAATAGTGAAGAGAAATGTGAAGCTGGCACTTCAAGGCTGCCATGCATAAATTTATCTTTTTTGATTCCATAAGTCTAAGCGTGGTCAGAGGGAAACAAAAAATCTTTACCATAGCATTGTCTCCAAATGTTCTGCTTCTGTCCTTTGAGTGAAGCGTTTGATGCCTGTTGAGGATTTTAGTGATCTGTTCCTGACTCTGAAGTTGCTGATCTCTGAGATGTGATTCCCTCCATCTACCATCATTTTGTTTCAGAAGCAGAGCAACAGAAGACTGCATTGTTTATTTGCTTAATGGCATATGTTAAAAAAAAAAAAAAGCCTCCTTTCCCCCAGCTCATTTTTAATATTTATCTTTCCATGAGTACACTCAGTTGTCTTTAATGTCATCAGCTTGTCCCTAAGCAGACTAACTGGGGTGTTAGCAAACATCAGCCAGCAGGACATCTCCAGCTTCTGACAGGTAGTGAAGACTCCCCTTCAAGCAATGAGCTTAAAAAACATCTATTAGGTTTTTTTTTTTTTTTAAATCTTAAGACTCTCAACAAGTTTATTAATGTCACAATTTAATTATCTGTTTAAAAATGTCATGGTTTTCACAGTGCCTCATGATTATATTAGTTCCTTTTGTTAACAAGTGAGTTATGGACATTTTAATTTATAGCTGAATGCTTAAGAGTCTAGAACATACAATTCATCAGTCACAGACATCAAGACCTCGGTGAGGGATCTGGTGAGAGCACAAGCTTGGGTAACAGGCTTCCCTGAATCTGAATTATAGCTCTGCAGTATCAGCTTTATCACTGGGAAATGAGCTGTTCTGTTCTGTGCCTATTTCCTCACTTATGAAATAAGGTTGACATAATCGCCTTTGTAAAGTTATTAAAATTAAATGAGCTACTACATGCAAAGCTCATAGTACAATTTTAGATCAGAGTAACTTCTTGATAAATGTTGATAATGATGATGATGAAGTAGCTGAAGATGCAATTTTTCAGCAGGCAGGGTTCATCCTGATGGGTCCATTCCTTAACTGTTTTGGAGAACTCAAATTTTTATTTGTAAAAACAAATTCCACCTTTTGGGATAAAATTTTTAAAAAGATTTCACAGTATTAATTTTCAAACATCTTGAAAAGCACAAAACAGATGAAAACTTCACTGTTTAGGCTTTCTAATACAGCAGTGAAGATACCAGTCTTTGTAAATGTAGACACTGCATTTATCATTATTTTCTGAATCTTTAAGTACATGTCTGGGGTCTTCGTTTTATTTAACACTTGGGTGATAATTAAATTGCAGGAGTATCTGCGACCATTCATATTTGGGTGACCTTATCTTAGTCTCAACCTGCAGATACAGATTCTGACAAATAATAATACTTTGGAGAAATTTACAAAAGAGGATCAAGAAGATCAGTAGAAAAAATGGTATTACTATTTTAAGATAATTAATATTTTGGTTTCCTTGGCAATAAAAATAGGACTTTGCCAGATGGCAGATGTCTTTTTGGTTAATAATGTCATGCTATATTTTGAATGAAGAGATGGCAGGGGGAGGAGTTGTTGAGAACAGCTTTTTCAAATCACAATATGCAGTGTTGGGTTTGGGATGGAAGAGGAAGTGAGTTCACAAGTAAGGTATTTTTATTGCCTAAGCTCATGATCTTTGTTTCTTGAGAAAGTGTGACTTTTTTGTATGATATTGGACATGAGAAGGCCGTGAAGTTCTGTGCCAGGTATGTATGTTGGAAATAAAGCAATGTGAAGACAAAATTTCCTGACATCTCAGAGCAAGGGTCTTCAGGGGGGTTAGGCGAAAGCCTGCCTAAGAAGCCTTCCAGAGACTGGCAGGCAGGACTCCCCAACTCAGAACTCCTCTGCCGTGTCTTTTCAGTACATATGGATTGATTTTAGACTCTTGTAAGCTCCTAGGAAAGGCACTAGGGGAATAGAAGTATCCCCAAAGTAGCTCATAGCCTGGTGGAGATAGTAGAACTTAGCTCCCATTTACAGACAGGAGCCAAGGCTAGATCAAGGCAAGAGCAAGGCCAAGGTCTCTTAACTGTGGCAGCTGGTGGCATTAGACCTGAACCCAAACTTTATCTCAGTTGGATTCTCTTAATCCTCTCTATGTTGCCTTGGTGGTGGGGTGGGGGGATGTTGGGGAATAAAATGGCTGAATTATGAATGGGCCTTAGAGATAATAATAACTGACATACCTACTATGTGCCATGATCTTTACATGTGCAATTTTTTTCTCCCTCATTAAGCTCTCAAGACAAGTTTTATCTCCACTCCTTTGGAACTGCAAGGAACTGAGGATCTTAGTGGTTGAGTAGCTCAAAGTTACACTGAGCTGTCATTTAAACTCATATCCTTCTGGAGCCAAAGTTTATATTTTTCTCATGGTACCACATGGTCCTGTAGCGCATGCCTAAGTCTTCTGGCCTGTTTTCATTTTCTTTAGCATTATTTGAGAATGAAAGGACATAAAAGTAGTTGTATGATAAGAATATACATCTAGATTTCAGTGTGGCCCCAAAACATGAATTATGTGTCAGAGTTTTTTCTATATTATTTTGTCATGATTAAGCAGGGCAGTATGTGGGAAGGACTACAATTTGGAAGTTGGGCCATGCAGATTTTAGTCTGAGTTGCACCGCTACAACGCTGTGGCCTCATGTAAATCATTTAACCCCCTTTGCGCAGTTATTGCAAATAAAAAATGAGGAGTAGACTAAGTTATTGTATCTCTAAATTTTCCTCTCAATCCAATACTCAATGATTTTTAAAAGACCTCAAAACCATTCACTAACATGAACCTGCACTCTCTACCAAGCTCCCTGATTTTATGTGAAAAGATTAGGGTTCACATATAGCAGATAACTTATTTCGGATTCACTTGGAGCATGAATAGACTCTTGCCCTCCTGACTGAGTCCTCAATGCTGATGTAAGTAGATTCAGAAGTACACTTTCAAATAATTACCAATATTCGTGAAGATAATTAACTTACACAGATGTTTGGAAGAATAAGACAGTGCTTAGAAATATCATCTGATGATATTTCATCAACTGAAGATTCATTTATTTCCCCAGTCAGCTGAAGGATGAGGGGGAAAGAGAAGATACTTTTATACTTTTATGTACTCTGTGGGCATATTCTTAGAAATCTCCCTAGCTTTATTGTTTGCTTTCTAGACTAATGAAATCTGTTGCGAAAATGCGAGTGAAAGAATTGAAAGCTCTAAAATGCCCGCATTAACATATGTTATAATGAGGAGACTATTAGTAGCTACTGATTTGTGGAATATCTTCTATGTGCAGGTTTTCTACACCCATCCTGCCCACTCGCTCTTTACAGTGACCTTCTAAAGTAGGCATTGTGGTATTTTCTTTTTTTAAATCAGAATTATTGGGATATAATTAACATCGTCATCTCTCTTTTATCTGCAAGGATAAAAAAATCTTACGAATTGATGTTATGTGCTCAAAAGTACCTCTTTTTAATGGAAAAAGTACTACTTGAGCTTGATCCATTTTATTAAAAGGGCTGTGTGCTTTCCGTTATGTTTCCTTTGAAGAAGAGAACATGATCATAGGAGAATAAAAAATTAGCAATCTAATTCATTCTGTGTGTGCCAACAGTGGGACTTCTCATGCCAGAGTATGGGTCCTTGGGTGGTCTGTGGAGGGTCATGGCTTCCAGCTGTACATACACCAGTGATCAATAAACCTTTTTCCTAAACTGTGTATACATGTTGTTATTTTTTTGTTTGTTTTTTAAACTTTTCTCATTGCCTGTCTTCTGTTTCAAAATCTTAGGACTAACAAAATTTAGAGGTCATCTAGTTCAACCCTCGATTTTATAAATAAGACATTGGACACTCAGGGAGAGAAGGAAACTTACTCAAGGTCATATGCTCATCTAAGGTTGACTTGAGATAGAATCCAGTCACATTTACTTTGTTGAACTCTGTGCCCTACTTCTTTCATTAACTTTAACCCTTGATCTGCTGGGGTGACAGCAGGGTAAACTCAGGCCTTTAGAGCCATGGTAATACTAAACTTTGTCACTGCTGTGGGATAGAAGTGCAAGTATGTGTCACAAATAACACATTTGAAGAAACTGTCATTATTAAGAGAAAAAGTTTGTTGCATTGAGTTTAATCTAGATACTTTAGAACAAAGAAAGCATCCTTTACTATTACCTCTAGCAGAATAAGCTTAGTAGAAAGTTCATAATTTAAATATGTTAAACAATTGGTTAACATGGTGGTTTCTATCTAAAGATAGACCAAAGCAAAATTTTTCACCCGGAACATTTATTTCCTCTCTACATTAAGGATATGCAGTGTGATCAGCCATTTTATGTTACCTAATTAACCTGTACTTTTAACATTTTAAGAAAATATTGTTATTATGCTGCTGCTTATCCTCCCACATTCCTGCCTCTGCTTCTCTACTTTTGCTCTGGCCTCTATTTTTCTTTCTTTCTTTCTTTCTTTCTTTTTTTTTTTTTCGTTACTTTTTTTCTTTTTTTAAAAAACCCACAAAAATCTTCCATTATGTAAATAAAAATAATCTGAAGGTTTTACACTTGATGTAGTAATGTAAAAGTCTACGTGAAACCTTCTTTAAGACCGTGTTTTACTCTTTACTTCAGGGCATGCCATACTATTTAAAAATATTTTTAGGTTAATTTTTCATTAAAATAATACTGTCACAAGGTAGCTTCTCTGGCAGTAAACACTGAGATGGAGATTGGGGTATGTATTCACCATGACAAAGTACCACAGACTAGGGGGCTTAAACAATACAAATGGATTGTCTCACAGTTCTGGAGGCTGGAAGCTGGCAATCCAGATATGGCAGGGTTGGCTCCTTTTCAGGGCTATGAGGAGAGGACTTGTTCCAGGCCCCTTCCCAGCTTTGGTGGTTTGCTGGCAATCTTTGGCATGCCTTGGCTTGTGACAATATCACCCCAAGTTCTGCCTTGATCCTCATGTAGCATCCTCTGTGTGTGTGTGTCTGTAACTAAGTGTCCCCTTTCATAAGTCCACCATCTATATTGGATTGAAGGCCATCTTACATCAGTATAACTCTATCTTAACTAGTTATGCCAGCAATGACTCTATTTCTAAACAAGGTCACATTCTGAGGTACTAAGGATTAAGGCTTCAACATAGGAATTTTGAGGGACACAATTCAATTCATAAGGGGTAGAAGATGTATATCTATAGGCAACAGTGCAAGAAGCAGCAGTGGGCAGAGGAAGAGGCAAAACAGTGATGCAGGACCCACAAAGCCTCAGACCATCTAGCCGTGAGCTTTGGAACAAATATTGCCCATCAAAATGTCCCTCTGAGAGGCCCTTACACCCTGCCTCTCTCCGTCATTAGGTGTGAGCTGCCTAGGGAGGGCTTAGCCTTGGGTGTGCCTTCTCTCTGAATAGAGGCAGACCCTGACAGAGCTGACAGTTGAAGGCCAGCTGCAGACTAAACTACTCATCTGGACAGCAAGTGATGCTCTTTATGTCTACTACAAGAGTAGTAAGTATTACTGACCCTAGGAGGTTTAAAGAAAAACCTTGATCTCAAAAATATTAATCTCTTAAAAATATCTCTCTTTCTTGCTTAAACATCTAAAATGTTCTCCATTGACTATAGCTTAAGGTTCTCCAAACATGCTGCCGTTGGACTCAAGTTTATGTTTCTGTCTCTCTCTATTCTTCAACAGAACCCTCTGTTCCAGCCAAGTTGATTTTTCTCTGTGTTGGACATGACCTTCCCATTTTTGCCACCGTTGCTTTACTCAAGCAGAACTCCTTCCTTAATATCTTTTACCTATTGAAAAGTACAGAAAGTTTAAAAAGGTAAATTTCAGTACAATTGGAAAGGCCTTGAAGCCAGACTAAGAAGTTTATAACTAAATCTATAGTCTAATCCAAGAGTTGACAAAGGATAGCTTGCAGATCAAACCCAGCCTGCCATCTGTTATCGTAAATAGTTTTCTTGAGACACAGCCATACCCTTTTTCTTACTTATAGCCAGTGGCTGTTAGTACCTTTAACTCCGTTCAATCTCAGGGTTGGGAAGATATCACAGAGACCATGTAGCCCACAAAGCCTAAAATATTTACTACTTGGCCCTTTACAGAAAAAGTTTGCTGACCTTCTAAACCAACCCTTCTTTTGGAGTAGAAAAAAGTATAACCTTTCTCCTAAAGTACTTTGGATGGTTCCTGACTGTACAGATCTCTCCAACCTCTAAGCTCACAGAGCGCATAGCAGCTGTCCTGTGTTGGGATTTGTGCTTCCAAGGTCTATGTCCCTGAATTATTGTAATTAATAGCAAGAAATATGTATATTTGGTCTTTGGCCATTTCTGGCACAGAGCTCATAAAACCTTTGGAATTTTCTAAGTGATGAAAGAATCAAGGTGTCTTTTGTTATGACTTTTATAAAGCCCCTGGTTGGCTGGTGCTGGTTGCCAGGGAACCAACCAGTGATTAGAAGACTGGAATTTTCAGTCTTCTCTCATCCCTGCCCAAGGGAGAGGTGCTGGAGATTGAGTTCAATTGCCAATGGACAATGATTTATCCAGTCATATCTATGTAATGAAACCTCTATAAAATCCCGTAAAGAAAGGGTGGGAGAGCTTCTGTGTAGGTGAATGCATGGATATTTGGGGAGAATGGTGCACTCAGAGAACATGGAAGTACCTTCCCAGATACCTTGCCCTGGGCGTCTCTTCCATCTAGCATTCCTGAATTATATCTTTTTATAAGAAAAAAAGTAATCTAGTAAGTAAAATGTTTTTCTGAGTTCTGTGAGCAACTCTCACAAACCCAAGGTGGGGGGTTTGCTAGAACCTCCAATAGATAGCCATTGGTCAGAAGCATAGGTGACAACCTGGACTTGTGATTGACAACAAAATTGGCTGGGGTTTGGGAGGGAGACAGTTTAGTGAGACTGAGCACTTAATCTGTGGAATTTGGTACTATCTCCAGGTGGATAGTGGCAGAATTGAGTTGAATTATAGGACACAAGCTGGTGTGAGAGAATTGCTTGGTGTGGAAAAAAAAATCCACACATTGGAATTGGCATCTGGATTACAGTCCCATAGCCCCAACTAGTGTGAGCTTCTTGTGAACAGAGACTGTTCATTCATCTTATTTTGGGTTTTTCAGTGTGTTTAGCAAGGAGTACTTATTGATGACATGGAGATTAGTATCATTTGCTTGAGAGGCAGTTTGTTGGAGTATGGAAAATGGTCTTTGGAGACCAATAGATCCAGGTCCTCCCTCTTATGTGTGTGACCTTGAGAAAGATACATAATCTCTCCCAACCTCAGACTTTTGCTCAGCCTTTGATGGCTGTCAAAATTTTGAGGCTACAAGAGTCTTAAAGGTGTTACTTGACTTAGAAGATAGACTTTCGTTCCATGCTAAAGTCAACAAGATAGACAATGGCCTCCACACTAAAGCAGAGGGCATTGTGTGGAAGACATCACAGGATAATTCATCTGCCTCCTGCGCATACTTGTGCAAGACCATGGTGGAATAGATAGAGCTCTGAGCATTTCGCTAGGGGCATTAATGGCATTTGGGAAGTGATAGTCCTCCCAGGTGAGGGAGTGTTCCTCTCTTTGCAAGATGCTTGGCCTCCCTTTCCCCCTCCCACTGCTTTGTCCCTGTCTGCCACTGTTTCAGCTTTAATGGCCCACCGACACTATTTCCTGATGCCCCATGAGGCTGAGAACCACTGGACATACTTCAAAGAGTGCTAGGGGTTCTGGCTGTGTCTTAGAGAACACGAGGAGAGTGAGCTGGGGTTGAGGGGACTTCCACAAAACAGCTCTGCTTTGATCTGCTTTACATTACTGAGATTTTGTTTGAGAGGATACCTGTAACCAAAGTTTTTGAAAATAGAAATGTAGCTGTATAGGTGAAGTCAAACATTGCTTAACTGTAAAGGCTGACCTCTGAACAGTGCCAAATTAAAGCCAAGAAAGGGTCCGTTCAACTCAAGGAGGCATGTTGCTGAGAAAGATAAGAATAAACATATGCCTACCTAGACCAATGCAGACCCTTCCTTGTCCTCTAGGGATGGACACGAACATCAGCATCCTATTGCAGTCATGCTAATAATAATGTCCATTCATTAGCACCAGTTGTGAGCCACACATCACATAGGTACTATTTCTACACTTATAACTATTTAGCAGGGTAGGTATTAGGCGAAAATAGCCTCATAGAAGTTGAGCAAAGTCCCTATGCTTACACAGCTAGTTAGTGACTACACCTTGATTCAACCACATATTTTACTATAAAAGCCTACCAAACTATGATATGATATTATTTGTAATTTGTCCTTTACTTGACATTTCAAATGAACAAATATTTGTATTGGGCATGTTTGCTATGTATATACTTAAATGCTAAAAGATTATATGTGACATTGCATATGAGAATTTGATTTTTTTATTCTAGTCAATCTACTTTTTGTCCTTATAAAGGCTCCTTTCAGGTCATTAAGTGCATCACTTGCACTGGGGTGACACATCAACATTTACACTGTCCCAGAGCCCAGCTTGGGCACACCAAGCATGGGGCATCTCATTTAGGAAGGGTATTCAAAGGGGTCCGCTTCCTGTGTCACTTCCTATGTCAGGTTTGTACAATACATGAATCAAATATCTCCACAGGGGCCAGTTTTTCTTTCTAGCGAGTCTTAGGAATGGCTCTGGGAGACAAATAAAGCTCTGCTGAAAACTGAGGACTTTTGATTTTCTTAGGCAGAATAAATGTGTGTCACTTATAAAAGCTCTGAGTCAGGCCTAGATGATTAAGTGCATTGCTATTGTTAAATAAATAGGACAAATCAATTGATTCTCATCTAAGGGATACAGGAGTCTGTCTTGCAAAATCAGCCAAGGTACCTAATCATGCACAGAAGTTAAATATCGGGCCTTTATATGTACTTCAATAATAACCAATTTTTATGAAATGCACATACAGGGTTTTCCCTTATTTTGATCATAAATTTTCCTCTTATGTTTCATCTTCAGCAACACAGCAGAAGCATATAATATTTCTCACTTATTTTCTAGCTTATTACATAAATCAGTTGTCTGGGAAATGCCATAAGGACATTTTTCTATATTTATTTTAAATGCTTACGCAAATTACTCCATTTTTTTCAGGATATGAAGTTCTATAAGAATCTGTAGTTTATATGTCTGTCACAGGGTGCATTGTGTTTGGGGGTTTTATTGTTTTCTATTTTGAACTAAAGTATGAGATTGGTCTAACCAACTCTAGACAAACCACTTTGGCCTTCAGAGGTGTTACATTTTTTTTCTTTACTCTTTTTCCCTATTTAGTATCCTTTTCTATATGGTCTGATAAAATCAAATCAAATTGTGATGCGAGTGAATATATTAGAGGGAGAAGAACAATGAACTTGTAGCTTAAAAAGCTGAATATTCTTTGCTTTTCATTTCTTTGTCAGACCGCTGGATTGGCCAAGTGACAATGAGCAAAACCATAGTTAGTCTGAGCTAAGGTGTTCTCACCTGCCAGAGATGAATGTGTTGAAACAGAGACAGCAGCATCTGACAAGTGTATTACTATGCCCTTGTCCTGTATTCATGATGGGTGGTGTAAATTGGGCATGGCTCTAGTGCCCACCAAACTAATGTCTGGTTTCATTTTCTTTTCAATATGGAGCTTTAGGAAGTATTTTCAAACAATTAGTTAAATGCAGTTTAAAAACAAGTAGTCAAACCTTGTGGAATGACTGGTTGGTTCTTTCCAGATCCCGTTAATGAGTTGTAATGTGAGACCCTCCTAGAGATTTTTACATGTGCAAAAGACTGCTGGAACACAATACTTAATGAAAAATAAGGACTTCATGACAATAAAACCTTAGCAGAGTAGGAGAGAAAATCTGGGTGAGGACAGATGGATGATTGAGGCTTTCTTGATATCCTTCATGTCATAGGCCTTAAATATTATCCTACACTATCTCTCTTTCAAAGATCATTCCATTTAGACATTTAAAAACTAAAGAAGTGCAGTTGCTAACTTACAGTTAAAAGTTTTTTGTTACTTTAGGGACTAAATAAAAATTAAGTATGTTTTTATTTAGATCATAATTCTAACCATGCATAAAAAATTTCTGACCACTATTCGATAAATATCTTATCAATGTCATCAGAAATAACTACATCTCATCTCACTTTTGGAGGCTAGTGGGTGAGAGAAAAATTTCTAAAACATACAGTGCCAGTAAAATAGATCTGCTTTTATATTTTAATTTTGCCTTTTTGGCTAATGTTCTGATGATTTGGAAAACCTAGTTGAAATTCCCATGAATTATTTATGGTATCATTTAAATCCTTTTATTGAATGAGAAACAGAAATTTCTAATCTGGGCATGATTAATGTCTCCCATGTTAAACAATAAATTAAACAATATAGTCCCTTAATGTTATTTAGTACTTTATGGTAGAAAAGTGCTGTCTAATATGTTTGTTTACGTCATCACCTTTTCATTTATGCAATCAATCAAGACCCTATTACACTTAACAATAGCCTCATTTTAGAAAGGAGAAAAATTATGGGTAGAGTAGCTAAGCTAACTGTTCAAGATTACATCTCTAGAATGTCCTGGGGCAAAACCTTGAATCTGTTTCTTGATCCTCCATTCTGAGCTCTTTTGTCTACATTGTGCTTCTTTTTCAAAAATTGTTTTTGAATTAAATTACTTAGAAGGAATTTAAATATAAATAAGAAGCAGTGTGTTCTAATATGAAAAAATGGAAGGAATATTGAAAAAGTACAAAATTTTGGACAAATATAAAGAATTTTTATTAATGTGGTTGGGTTTCTTAGTTTATGAGGAGCTGATACTAGCCTCAAACCTTCAACATATGATTTCCACAGGTGACGTGCTCTTTGTATTTACTATCAACCATGTAAACATGCTGGGAACACACACACAGAAGCACCCCACCC